>NW_028318158.1:8540000-8840000 GCF_062004578.1 Staurois parvus | reverse complement strand
GACTGCCGTAGGTCCTTGTTGGAATACAGATAATAAATTATAAAATAGTATATAAGATACAGTATCTATCAATCAATACAAATGGATTTAAATAGATGGTCCAAAGGTTTACTAGAAGGGGACATAGATGTATTGAGCCAACAGCATCTTATATTAAATTGTATTTTAATGTATAATATATTTTGGGCAAATAGTTTATATGCTAGTGCCACACACAAAAGACCATTGTGATTCGGAATTTATTTCTGGCTAATTGGAAATATATTCATTCTGTTACTATATAAAGCTAAATGTGTACGAATCGGCTTGGAGGTCGGTAATATTGATTAGAAGGCATTGAAGGATTAAAATAAGATGCTTGAGAATGACAACCAGCCGAGTACACTTATTAGTATGCAAAACTAATGAAAAATGGCGCCGGTATGAAGATCCGATCGTTAGTGGTCAGACTTCAGGATGATGGCGCCTTTCCAAAGCGCATGCGCCTAGCATATAAATGGACGTCGCACGGCCCGGCGTTCAGTGGCACATCCCCCCAGACGACGTGCGTGTGCACGAAACGCGTAGGAGGAGCCAAGAACGCCGTGACGTCATACCGCCGGAGCATCGTGGCGCTCCGGCGGTCATCTTTAATACTGGACGGTTAGTCCATACTGTTTTACTTAATACCGTGTACACGGGTTGCTGAATTTTAAATAAATCCTTTAATGACCTACTACACTATGGATGCGTTTTGTTCTGACTCCCTTGGGGAGTACCCATTCTAGCCACTCATCTCTTTGTGGGGTACGAATCGTATGCTGATCCTAAGGAGAGGTACGCAGGTCACCCAAACCAGGGAATATACAGGAACATCTAGGAGGTCTGGAAGGTGTTTTGTCGTAATACCACAGCGTGTCCAGTTGATGATCCTAAAGGGGAATCTATAATAAACGCTCATATATCTGTGCGTTCTGGTGAGTGTGCACCCCTTCAGCACTATTCTGCACAAACGCCTGACCATCAGGAGGATATATAGTAGAAGAGAGCACTAAAGTCACCTATTTTATGAACTTTCAACTGTTTAGTCATATATGACTGATTCCTTGATTTATGCATATTTGTTATAGTCATTAGCGCTGCATCTTATGATATATATTGTTTCATTTATATAGCAAAAAATAAAAAACCCAGTGGTGATTAAATTCCACCAAAAGAAAACTATCTGTCTCATAAAAATGAGAAATATCATATGGGTACAGTGTTGCATGATTGTCACTCAAAATGTGACAGCGCTGAATGCTGAAAATTGGCCTGGACTGGAAGAGGCTGAAAGTGTCCAGACTTGAAGTGGTTAATGGCACCCCAAATGAGATGCGCTTCTGTGGAGATTGTCACATGGTAATCAATGCAAAGTTTTAAAAACATGACATGTTTGTCGCTCAAAAAGGGGCATGAGCTTTTTTTTGGGCGACAACATACATAGGACAGCCCATGAAGTGTTTGGGCTGCCCTATGAGCGTCATGTAAAACTGCATGGCAAATCGCTCAATAAATTTGCGAGCAGGAGTGCTGGTTCCTTTTTCACGCAAAAGTATAAATGCAGTCTCATAGATGACCAACACCACCTAAGATAAACAACGGAGTTCTGTCTCTGTGACATTGCATCAGTTCTGTTTAACTTGCTGCAGTAGCTGTTTTATCACACTGTTGTTCGGAAGAACAGGAACCTCCATACACTTAGCACAGACGTCTCCCTCATTATACCCTCTTCTAGTCGAACGTTCTTAGCCTATATTCTTCCAATTTATCATTCTAAAGACTATTTTCTTTTAGGATCCAATGTTAGGTAATGTTACATTCACCCTGTGAAAGGCAAAAAGTGGAAAATGAAATTTCAGATATAAATAAAAACAAAATGGGTATTTCATGGGACTTTTGCGTAAATGCTGAGCTATTCCTAGAGCACATTTTTTTCTTTATAAACAGACTCCTAAGTGTAGCAAACACTTGTCAAATCAATAGCAATTTGTGCTAGTTGTAGAGACATCAATGATACTTTGCACAGTACTAGGATAGTGGGGTGGCAGCAATAAGGAGAGAATGTAAAAAAACAAGTCTACAGTGCAGGGTTCCTGTAAAAAATGTTTGAGTATCACTAACTACATGAACACATTTTTCATTGACAAACCTATAAAAACTCTTATTAATAAAATTGATACAGTAATAATCTCACCTGCCCTCCATTCATGATGACATCCGGGACCACCGCATTTCCTACAGATTTAGACATTTTCTCTTGTTTCGGACAGAGCGAATCCATGGACTATTACATTTCTAAAAGACATAAAGACAAAATGACCCCATGCTTCAGCACTTCTTATTCAAGAACCACAGTGGCTTAGTGGTTAGCATGTCTGCCTTGCAGTAAATGGTTCATGGGTTTGATTCCCAGCCATGGTGCCTCCTGCATGGAGTTTGCATGTTCTCCCTGTGGGTGTGCTCTGGTTTTCTCCCACACTCCAAAGACATGCTGGTAGGTTAATTGGATCCGGTCTAAATTGGCCCTAGAATGTGTATATATGAATGTGAGTTAGGGACCTTAGATTGTACACCCCTTGAGGGTTAGGGACTGATGTGAATGTTCAATATATGTGTAAAGCGCTGCATAAATTGACAGCGCTATATAAGCACCTTAAATAAGAGTTAAAGTGGAACTCCAGCAAACATTCTTTTTTTTAGATCAGGGCTTGTCAAATCCCAGGCACCAAGTCACCATGGCGACTAGAAACTACATTCCCATTAACTTTAGTGTGAAATCACGCCCCATAGACTTCAATCAGAAATCGCTCCCCATAGACTTCAATAGGAAATTGCGCCCCGTAGACTTCAGTGGGATATTGTGCCTCATAGACTTCAATGGGAAATCGCGCTCCATAGACTTCAATGGGAAATCAAGCCATAGGTGTTTTCCCACTGGAGTCTATGGTAGGCGTTTTCACATTGACGTCTATGGGAGGCATTTTCCCATTGAAGTCTATGGGAAATCACGCCCTATAGACTTCAATGGGAAATCACGCATCATAGACTTCAATGGGAAATCGCGCCCCATAGACTTCAATGAGAAATTGTGCCCCATAGACTTCAGTGGGAAATCGCACCCCATAAACTTCAATGGGAAAACGCCTCCCATAGTCTTCAATGGGAAAATGTCTCCCATAGACTTCAATGCAAAAACTCCTGTAAATAGCAATCCTATGTAAACACTTATCTCCACATTCCGCTCTATTACTTGTGAGTCTTACTCACAAGTAAATTCACACAGGACCCTTTTCATAATGGTCACCATTGGTTTTGCCCTGTACTACACATACAAACAACATTTGTCAGGAGCAGGATACTTTGTTTTTTGTTGTTCTTTGATGGTAAATTATGGTAATAACAAGAAATATACAGGTAATTAAAAAAAAAAATAAAGTTTTTTTAAATTTTTTACTATTTTGGGCCAGTTTTCCTTGGATGATAAAAAAACAAAAAGGAAGGGGGTGTGGCCGGCTGCGGACGGAGATGGCCGCTTAGAAGGAGTGCTCCTGGAGCCGCCGAGCACCGCAGCTTTCCACCGTGACGTGTGACAGTGGGGAAACCCGCCGACATTATTATCTGCCTCCGGATAGTGTGGGGTACTAATCAGGAGTGATGGGCAAACGGAAGATAAAGGAGGGGCCCCGCAAACTAATGGAGTTCTTCACTCCGGCGGGCGACCCTCCTCCCAAGATGGTGCCAGTCCCTGCTCCTCTCCGGACCTGCAGGGACATGTGGAGGGAGACAGTCACAGCTCTCCTCTGCACACTTCTAGCCCAGCAGTGACCTCTGGCTCTGCATTACAGTCACCAACCAGCAGCCCTCAGGAAAATAAGCAGCGCTGCTCTCCAGCTGTGCAACATTTGAGTGAGAATTCTTCTGATTCCTTCTCCAATAACAATACAAGAGAATTTATAGAACATCTGGAGGATTATCCTGCAGAGTCCTTACCGCTTACTGCCGCGGTTATGAAGGATATGTTAGTTACGCTTAAGGGAGCCCTGTATAAAGATATGATGATCTTCGTGTCCCAAGTCAATAAAGAAGTTGAAAGTTTAGGTGAGCGAGTATCACATGTGGAAACTAAAATGGGAAAATTCGCAACAGCTCATAACGAATTAGTTGACGCACATAACGAAGCAGAGGATGACCTAAAAGCTTTCAAAGTAAAAATGGTGGATCTGAAGGACCGCTCCCGCAGAAATAATATAAAATTTAGGGGAGTCGTGAAAATGTCCCTGTTGCGGATCTTCGCAAATATATCTAACAGATGATCTCCACCCTTATGCCGCATACTCCGAACAGGGCGGTAGTAGTGGATAGGGCGAATAGACTGGTAAAGCCCTCCTTTCTTCCTGACCATATCCCTCGGGATATAATAGCGAGGATCCACTTTTACTATGTTAAGGAGGAATTAATGTTATTCGCACGGAAGAACAACCCGTTTCCCGTACCCTACACTGGGATCTCACGGTTTACCGACCTCTCCCAGTATACTATATTAGCCCGCAAAAAATTGATTTCCCTTACGAAATTGCTGCGCAACAACAATATCAAGTACCAATGGGGATTTCCTACCAAATTGCTTATTACCAAAGATAACTGTGTGCTAGCGGTTACTTCTGAAGAGGAAGGTTTCCAATTAGCTAAAAAATGGGGACTTCTACCCGCGGAGGAAGACCCTGTATCCAATAAAGCTTCTCCCAGGAAAATATCTTCTGATTGGGAACAAGTGGCGGGATGACGTGAATCCATACTTATATTGCCATATTTCCTTTTCATTTTTTGTCCTACCTGCTGTGCACTTGGACAATAGATATTCAAGCTGTGAGTCTTGGCATTTCCCTCCACCTGTTAAAGTGCTTTACTTCACACGAACCTATATGTTACTCGTTCGTTTTGTTGTTCTTCAAATTTTTTTCTTGCTTTTTAGTTTTTTTTCTACAGAGCATCAGTACCTGCCTGCCACCAGATCTAAGTATGTTACTTTCCGCTTGCCTCAGAGGGTTGAGGCCTTTTCTTCTTCGCTGGAATCTTATGGATACTGTAAGCTTACTTATCTGGAGCACACTCTGATATACATTTCCTACTTACACCACTTGAGGGCGCCCACACATCACATGGTTTCATCATGATCTTAAAGTTTGTCTCTCTGAAGGCCCATGGTCTTAACAGCCTGTTTAAAGGTCAATTGATGTGGAAAGAGGCTCAACTGCTGCATGGAGATGTGATCTGTGTCCAGGAAATGCATTTCTCCTCCCTTAAAGCACAGCACTGCTCACACCACTTATTCCCACATAAAGGATATACGAAGCCCTTTGATAACGTGTCCTGCACACGAAACGCGTCAGTAGGTGCCCCCTACTGGTTTACTATGTTACTGCACCGCATGGCTTGTTAAAGACAGCCAGTGGCCATCTTGGATTGCTTTTTATGTAAGTGTATCTCCTTTTATGCACATTACCATTATTAAAGTTACTACACTATCAGAAGCTTTGTCTGGGGCTCTGTTTGTCTATGGGAGCCCCACTCTTTGAAGGTCTGCCTGATTCCTGCCTATCTGAGGTCTGATGCTTGGGATGAATAACCCCTCTGGTGGCTGAGATTGGCATTCCTGGAGGCCTTTGATGTATTCCTGATGTATGACACCTGGTGGCTGAAGCATAGATGACTACTATCCATTCCAGTGATTCACACCCAGAGTACCAGGAGTAGGTCTTATATACTCCATGCGCAAGCATTTCATCTATCTGGTTAGTGCAAATCTTTACTCATTTCCACCATCACAGGAGTGATGCAATTTCTACCCAGTTCTGCATGATCCGTCTGGGGACTTTAGTCACTACTATTTATGTATCTGATACTGTCATTTTTATTCATTTGACATATCTAAGACGGTCGTTGTATGCACTTTTATATTAGCGCTGCATTGATTGTTTTATTTTGACTTATTCCCACATGTTTTCACGGCTAATGGTCCTGATAAGAAATGTGGAGTTCTTATAGCTGTCCGTAATTCGGTGGCCTTCTCATTGATATCTCAAGTGACAGTAAAGGCAGATTTCTGATTATCGTCTGCGAAATCAACAATATTGCATATACCATTGTGAATCTCTATGCTCCAAATGTTCACCATGTCCACTTTCTTAATTCTCGCAGGAAAAAAGTGGCAAAAATCCAGAAGGGTTTCCTGCTATATTGTGGAGACTTCAATGCTATTATAAATAATTTACTAGATATTTCAAACCCCTCTCGTAGCTTGAGACATTCTCTACTGTAGAGAATGTTTTAACTGCAGCTAATCTGTATGATCCGTGGAGAAGTCTACATGCATCTGAAAAAGATTTTACGTATTTTTCGGCCCCTCACAAATCTTATTCAAGAATTCACTTTTTTCTAACTGACATTCAACTACTGCAAAATATATCCAAAGCCAAGATCCACCTGATGACATGGTTGGACCAGCACCTATTTCCTTGAGTATTGAAGAGACTTTAAAATTTCCCCAGTATTTCTATAATGATATCTCTATGTTTTATAATTCTGCTTTTCGCTCCACTCTTACTGTAGCTTTACAGGAATACTTTGGTATCAGGTCTTCTCCTGACATTAATGTATTTAGCATGTGGTGCGCTCATAAAGTGTATTGTAGAGGTTTACTACTGAAGTTAGCTGCACAGGCAAGACGTGATAGGAACCAAACCTTTTCTGACATGGTTGCCAAGATAAATAGGCTAGAACTTATACACAAACAATCTTTATCCCCCGCTGTTTTGCAGGAACTCCAAACCACTAGACTTGAACTTAGGAACCTCTTATTATGGCAACATGGACAAAATTTGAAAAAGGCTAAAGCTACCTTTAATACACAGGGGAATAAAGCGGGCAAATTGCTTGCAAGATACCTGGCCGTTAGACAATCCAAATTATTTTGGAGCCTATATCCAATGACATCACCTATCACCCTAATAAAATAGTGGCAGCATTTCGCTCCTACTACTCTCAGTTGTACAACCTTAAAGATGATCCTCATACTCCACAACCTACACCAGAGCTAATAAATCAATTTTTCGAAAAATTCCACTGCCTACCTTAGAACATCAAAAACTAGAGGGGCTTAACCAACCTATTCTGGAAAATGAAATCATTGCAGCTATTAAAGCTTTACCAAAGGGGAAGTCTCCGGGGGCTGACGTTTTTACCACTGAATATTATACAGAATTTAATTCCATCTTAGTACCCCATCTTAAAAGAACTTTCGATGAAGCTGTGCTTAAGTCCACATTCCCACCAGATGTTAAAGGCTATCATCGTTACTTTGCCCAAACCAGGGAAGACTCCATACTGCCCTCAAAATTTTAGGCCCATTTCCCTGCTAAACACAGACCTTAAAATTTACGCCAAATTATAGCAACTCATCTCCTAAATATAACCCCTCTCCTAATTAAGGCTGACCAAGTGGGCTTCCTCAAGGGCCGACAAGCAGCAGATGGCACTCGTAGAATTCTTAACCTGATGCATTTGACTGAACCTCATGGGCTTCAGGCTGTGTTTTGGCATTGGATGCCGAAAAAGCCTTTGATAGAGTCCATTGGCAATACTGACGCTACCCTAAACAACTTCCGTATCAGTGTTTTTATAAAATCAGCTATTATGGCTCTATATACAGTCCCTACCACACAAGTATTTACATCTAATGCGTTATCAGAATCTTTTAGCATCACTAATGGGACTAGACAGGGATGTCCCCTGTCTCCCATCATTTTTTCATTAATAATGGAGCCTCTAGCGATCGCAATTAGAACTAATCCACGGATCTCAGGCATTCAAATAGCGACTACTTCCCACAAAATTGGACTGTTTGCAGATGATGTAATACTTACTGTTACTGACCCGATGAACTCCCTTACAGAAATCTCAGCTTTTCTGCAGTCCTTTAGTGCAGTTTCTTACTATAAACTTAATATTACAAATCTTGTGCCCTGCCAATGTTTGTAGCAAAGGCACCCTTGAAATACCTCAAAGATAAAATTTCCCTATAACTGGACCCATAAGAAACTGGACTACCTTGGTATATACAGTCATGGCCGAAATTGTTGGCACCCTTGATATTTTTCCTGAAAATCAAGTATTTCACACAAAAAAGGTATTGCATTAACACATGTTTTGCTATACACATGTTTATTCCCTTTGTATGTATTGGAACAAATATAAAACAGAGGCAGAAAAGCAAATATGACATAATGTCACACAAAACCCCAAAAATGGGCTGGACAAAAGTATTGGCACCCTTAACTTAATATTTGGTTGCACACCCTTTGGAAAACATAACTGAAATCAGTCGCTTCCTATAACCATCAATAAGCTTCTGACACCTCTCACCCGGAATTTTGGACCACTCTTCCTTTGCAAACAGCTCCAGGTCTCTCTTATTGGAAGGACACCTTTTCCCAACAGCAATTTTAAGATCTCTCCACAGGTGTTCAATGGGATTTAGATCTGGGCTCATTGCTGGCCACTTCAGAACTCTCCAGCGCTTCTTTGCCATCCATTTCTGAGTGCTTTTTGACGTATGTTTGGGGTCATTGTCCTGCTGGAAGACCCAGGATCTTGGACGCAAACCCAGCTTTCTGACACTGGGCCCTACAGTGCGACCCAAAATCCTTTGGTAATCCTCAGATTTCATGATGCCTTGCACACAGTCAAGGCACCCAGTGCCAGAGGCAGCAAAACAACCCCAAAACATCATTGAACCTCCACCATATTTTACCGTAGGTACTGTGTTTTGTTCTTTGTAGGCCTCATTCCGTTTTCGGTAAACAGTAGAATGATGTGCTTTACCGAAAAGCTCTATCTTGGTCTCATCTGTCCACAAGACGTTTTCCCAGAAGGCTTTTGGCTTACTCAAGTACATTTTGGCAAACTGTAGTCTTGCTTTTTTATGTCTCTGTGTCAGCAGTGGGGTCCTCCTGGGTCTCCTGCCATAGCGTTTCATTTCATTTAAATGTCGACGGATAGTTCGCGCTGACACTGATGCTCCCTGAGCCTGCAGGACAGCTTGAATGTCTTTGGAACATGTTTGGGGCTGCTTATCCACCATCCGGACTATTCTGCGTTGCAATCTTTCATCAATTTTCCTCATCCGTCCACGACCAGGGAGATTAGCTACAGTGCCATGGGTTGCAAACTTCTTGATAATGTTGCGCACTGTGGACAAAGGCAAATCTAGTTCTCTGGAGATGGACTTGTAACCTTGAGATTGTTGATATTTTGCCACAATTTTGGTTCTCAGGTCCTCAGACAGTTCTCGTCTCCTCTTTCTGTTGTCCATGCTTAGTGTGGCACAGACAGACACACAATGCAAAGGTTAAGTGAACGTCTCTCCTTTTTATCTGCTTTCAGGTGTGATTTCTATATTGCCCACACCTGTTACTTGCCCCAGGTGAGTTTACAGGAGCATCACATGCTTGTAACATTCTTATTTATCCGCAGTTGTGAAAGGGTGCCAATACTTTTGTCCAGCCCATTTTTGGAGGTTTGTGTGACATTATGTCGAATTTGCTTTCTTTCCTCCCTTTTTTTGTTTTGTCCCAATACACACAAAGGGAATAAACATGTGTATAGCAAAACATGTGTTAATGCAATACGTTTCGTGAGAAATACATGATTTCCTGGAGAAATATCAAGGGTGCCAACAATTTCGGCCATGACTGTATATATATATATATATATATATATATATATATATATATATATATATATATATATATATATATCAGCCCCAACCTCCAATACATTTAAAGATAACTACAAAAAACTGTACCATTCCATTATAGTGGAGTTACAGCGGCTTGAAAAATTTGAATCCTCGTGGATAGGTAGAATAGCAGCGTTTAAGATGTTTTTATTTCCTAACATATTATATTATTTTCAAACTATACCAATTCTTATTCCTCCTGCCTATTTCCGTAAGTTGGAGGCGGTGCTAAAAAGATATATCTGGAAGGGGAGGAAGGCGCAGATCCCATTTCTGTCCCTCACTAAACATAAGTCCACAGGAGGAATTGGCCTTCCGATACTTTCTACGTATTATTATGCAACTATTCTTGATCAACTTTCGGCGTGGCTAGCCCCGTCTGATAAACTATGGGTACAAATAGAGCAGAGTGTGGTTCCCAATAGAGACCTTCGGGCATTATTGATGGCCAGGTCTGTCATACCCAAACTTTTAACTACATTCCTTCCTTCCATTACCACAACATTTGAGGCATGGATAAGGGGACTGCATAAGCTGAATACCTCCTCTCCAAAACTTCATATTGATATTCCATTATCAGCGTATGAATACTTTATCCCTAATCTCAACACCAATCCCTTAAGGGATCTAGGTTACAGTACACTACCCCATGCAGAGGCCTACACCCCTTTTTGCAAATAAGAAGTTATCACAGTATGCATCCGAAGAAATGGATTGAAATAGATTCCAGGATATCTCTATTCTAAACTGTGTGAGTAGATGGGAGAAGGATCTTCAAAGATATTTCACTCGAGATGAGTGGGATGCAGCCTTGAGCAATAATTTGAGTATTACAAAATGTTCCAATTACTGGGATTGTTCTCTTAAAATACTGTACCGTAGCTACTTTACCCCATACAAATTAGCTACAATGTACCCTAATGTATCGCCATTGTGCTGGAGGAATTGTGGCAGGGAAGGTAACTTGTATCATATTATGTGGGTATGCTCCTGTCTACACAATTTGTGGCAGGAGGTTTCACACTTATTTCACGGGTGTCTGGAATGCCAACTAGTCCAGCACCGCATCTGGCATTACTTCATTTTACCCTGAACTTGTTTCCTGGCTATTTCAGAACAATAATTGGCCATATACTCATTGCTACCAGAATGGCAATTGGTCTTGTTGGAAAGAAATGTTCCTGATGCACATTATGAATACATAAAATTGAGAATGATACTGTTTCCTTGGCTGAATTGGTGCTCTGTCCCTCACTCACCCTTTATGTTTCTCCTTTCTTTTCCTTCTTCTTTCTTTATTCCTTTTTTTCTTTTCCCCCTTTTTTTTCTTTTAAGATTACAATATCTGGAGTTTGGGCTATATGTTGGTCCGTTCCTCTGGGATAACTATGATGGCAATTAATGCACTATGCAGATTCTATACGCTTTATTTGTAACCATTTTTGTTTGTAACAAAACCTGCTATTCTTGAATATGCTGCGTATGTATACTTTAGATGACCAATTTCCAGTATATGACTGATCTTGCAGATCTAAGAACACGTTTGAGACATGGTGCTATGATAAGTTTGTACTTATTTTCTATCTTGACTCTTTTTATATTGTTGTATTTGTGGAAAAACCAATAAAAACAATTTGAAAAGAAAAAACAAAAAGGAGACATCCATTTCTATTTACCAGCAACAGAAAGCCCACTTTGTCCTGAAAAAAACAAGGTATAATCCACCTGGATAAATAAAGTTGTTGCTATATGTACAGTTGCAAAATTATGTTCAGGCATTAAGGGGTTACATTTTTTAATTTTGCCAGTTGGAGATGACATGGTGGCCATTTTGGGCCAGTTTTCTTTTTATATTAAAAAAAAAAAAAAAAAAAAAAAAAAAAAGGAGGAGATATCCATTACCATTTACCAGCAAAAAAAAAAAGCCTACTTTTCTTGAAAAAAACAAGGTATAATATACAAGGATAAACAAAGTTGTTGTGATAATATGTACAGTTACAAAATTGTGTTCAGGCATTAAGGGGTTAATTTTTTTAACTTTTATAATAAAACAAGAAATAGGAGATATTCATTACCATTTACCACCAAAAAAAAGCCCACTTTGTTGTGAACAAAACAAGGTATAATCCACCAAGATATACAAAGCTGTTGTGATGATATATACAGTTACAATATTGTGTCCAGGCAGTAAGGGGTTAAATTTTGTCAGTTGGCGATAACTCAGCAGTTTTGGTTTCTATAAATAAAAGCCTGAGCAGTGTCTGATCAGTCCTTGTGTGTGAGTGGTGGAGAGCAGAGGCACAAGGACCCATCTCGTCAGCGTATTTTACATCCTTTTCGCGTTTTCAGATTTTTGCATAATTTACCTATATTCTTGGATTTTTCGGTATTTCCCTCCATATTTAACATCTCAGGAGAGAAATGAGTGGACTGTTTGAGAGCTGAAGCCCAGCCTTTAGGGGCTGTAGCCCAGATTTCACAGCCCCTAATTCATTACACACTAATAACATCAGTGTTCTAGAACCAACTAGACATCGCCATGGAGTGGCCTGATGTTGAAATTGGTTTCCATGATTTCTCAGAATTTGACCCAGACAATGACAGCGACTGGGACATGATTTCTGAGCTGATCAATTACCATGAATCTGAGTTTGGCCAAGCCAATAAAGAAACAACTAATTGGTTTGAGAGCATCATCTCTAACTCAGAAGGAGATAAGAACGTCACTAAGGAGGAAGATAAAACCATCCATCATTCTCCACAGCCCAGCCTAGCAAACACCGTGCTGGAGCTAGCTCCTACCCAATCTTATTTACCATCTGCAGCATCTGACCCGCTGAACAACATCAGGGTCTGGGACACGATTTCTGAGCCTGTCAATGGCTGGGAGTCAACTAACCAGCTAGCTAGCTCAGAAGAGCAGCGGATCCCAGCCATGCAAGAGTCAACTGATTGGATGGATAGCTGGATTGCTGACCTGGTAGGAGATAAAACCAACACCCAATCTCCACAGCCTGGGTCAGCAAACCATGATCTAGCAGCAAACACAATGCTGGAGCTACCACCTACCTGGCATTATTTTGCAGCTGCACAGTATGACGCAGCGCACAATGACAGGGTCTGGGACATGATTTCTGAGCCTGCTCCACAGAGAATGGAGGGTCCGATTGGGCCCATCCAAAAAACTGACAGGCTGACCCGATCTGTCCACACACGTGAAAGGAGCCTATATAGTACCAAAGTCTAGCGAGGCTATGATTGTGATTAGGACGATACACTGTGGCCCTGATTAACCCTTTGCTTACTGGGCCCTTAAACCCCCTTCATGACCAGAGCGCTATATGCAGTGTTGGATTTGTTTTAAATGTTGCAATGGTTTTGCGGCTCCCAGTCTTTTTTTCCCTCTCGGAAACGGGTCCAAGGGGCTCTTTATGTCTTAAAGGTTGCAGACCCCTGGTCTAGCCCATTGTGCCCAGGCTAGATAAGAAATAAAATAGAAAAATCTGGGTTTTTTTCTGTTTTGTTGCTGAGAGCTACCATTTAATAATAGTCACAGTAACCACTTGCCCTGCAGAGGATTTACCCCCCTTAATGACCAGGCCTCTTTTTGCTACTCGGCGCTGCTATAATTCAACTGATAATTGCGCGGTCATGCAATGCTGTACCGAAGCAAAATTTAATTCCTTTTTTTCCACACAGATAGAGCTTTCTTTCGGTGGTATTTTATCACCTGTGCGCTTTTTATATAAAGAAAAGAAAAAATATGTTTTTGTTTTTTTTCTTCATTTTCCAAAAAATGGCAAGAAACAAGATCTGAAAAATACTCGCCATGCTTCTTATCAAACTTCTTGGGGTGTCTACTTTCCAAAAAGGGGTAATTTGGGTGGGGTTTGGTGCTATCCTGGCATTGCAGGGTCTCCGAAACTCCTGTACTTGGCGAGACTGCCAAAAAGTCTCTCACATGTGGTACCCCCATACTCGGGAGATGTAGCAGAATGTATTTTGGGGAGTAATTCTACAAATACCCATGGCATGTGTTTGCAATAAATCATTTAAGTGACAATTTTTTGTAAAAAAAAATAATTTGCACTGCACTTGGTGATGTAAGACTTGGATGCAGCTGCTCGGCCATGGAAACCCATTCCATGAAGCGGTCTACGCACTGTTGTTGTGCTAATCTGAAGGCCGCATGAAGTTTGGAGGTCTTTAGCTATTGACTTTGCAGACAGTTGGCGACTTCTGCGCACTGTGCGCTTCAGCATGAGCTGACTCCGCTCTGTCATTTTACGTGGCCTACCACTTTGTGGCTCAGTTGCTGTTGTTCCCAGTGGCTTCCACTTTGCTATAATACCACGAACATTGATTGTGGGAAATTTAGTAGCCAGGAAATTATCACAGTACCACACTTGAATTCACTGAGCTCCTGACAGCGACCCACTCAAATGTTTGTAGAAGCAGTCTGCATGCCTAGGTGCTTGATTTTATACACCTGTGGCCATGGAGGTGATTGGAACACCTGAATCCAATGATTTGGAGGGGTGTCCCAATACTTTTGGCAATATAGTGTATATATTATCCACAGGGCCTATCTAACCCAATCCATCTTTCAAAATACTATGTGCCCCAAGTGCCTTATTACTCCCACCACCTTTAGTCATTTGCTCTGGCAATGTCCTTGTGTCCAGGAATTTTGGATGCAGATTATTTAATTTCTGCATGATCACATGGGATCCCCTCTCTCCTTGGACCCTAAAAAGCGTCTGCTGAGTTTATTCCCCAATCTCGAAGCTGATAAATTTCTGCTTACATTCCTTCATGAGACTTTGTGCCTGAAAATTGGTGGCTCCCAATTGGATGCAGGCTCTTTCTCCTATGCTGGCAGCATGGATAGCAGAAATAAATAGTTCTTTACTTCTTAAGAAAATTATATACGGTTGTGCTCAAAAGGATGCATGCCCTTGGAGAAGTGGTAATATGCACTATGTACCGTTTTAAAAGAAAATATGAGTGAGCAAGCAAATCACATTTCTTTTATTTTTTTATGGGATTCATATTCAACTGTAGGTCATAACAGAATGGCACAATAATAAAATAAAACATGGCAACAATAAACAAATGAAATGATCCCTGTTCAAAAGTCTGCATACTCTTAGTTCTTAATACTGTGTATTGCCCCTTTTAGCATCAATGACAGTGTGCAGCCTTGTGTAATAGTTGTCTATGGGACCCCAAATACTTGCAGGTGGTAAAGCTGCCCATTCGTATCGGCAAACTGTCTCCAGGTCATGCAAAGTCTTTGGTAGTCTTGCATGAACCACACGTTTGAGATCTCCCCAGAGTAGCTCAATGATATTAAGGTCAGGAGACCGTGATGGCCACTCCACAACCTTCACCTTTTTCTGCTGTAACCACTGGAAGGTCAACTTGGCCTTGTGCTTAGGGTCATTGTCATGCTGGAAAGTCCATGGCAACTTTCTTGCAGAAGAATGCAAATTGTCTGCCAGCATTTTCTGATAACATACTGAATTCATCTTGCCATACATTTTCACAAGATTCCCGTGGCCTTAGAGCTCACACACACCAAAACATCAGTGAACCACCACCATGCTTCACAGTGGGGATAGTTTTCTTGTCGAGCCTTGTTGACCCCTCTCAAAACAATATGTGCTTATGTTTGTGACCATAAAGCTCTATTTTGTTCTTGTCACTCCAGGTTACAGTGTGCCAGAAGCTGTGAGGCATGTCAAGGTGTTGTCGACCATATTGTAACCGGGCTTATTTCTGGCAACTCGACCATGCAGTTCATTTTTGTTTAAGTATTGTCGTATTTTGCTATTTGAAACAACCACACTGTCTTTTTCCAGTGCAGCCTGTATTTCTCCTGAGGTTACTTGTGGGTTCTTCTTTGTATCCCGAACAATTCTTCTGGCAGCTGTGACTGCAATATTTCTTGGTCTAAGTGACCATGGCTTGGTAGCAAGAGATCCACGATATTCCACATCTTAATAAGTGATTAAGCTGCACTGAGTGGCATAATCAAGGCTTTGGATATCTTTTTATATCCTTTTCTATCTTTATAAAGTTCCATTACCTTTTTACGTAGGTCTTTTTTTACAGTTCTTTCCCATGGCTCGTTATCTAGCCTGCTCAGTGCATCCATGTGGGATCTAAAAAAACTCCTTGACTATTATACACAGACACTATGTCAGGAATCAAGGAATGACCAGAAAGGTGCGGACTGACACAGGGAAACGCAGGTCTCAGGTATAGTATTATACAGGTATTATTAGCCACCCAGATATATATATATATATATATATATATATATATAAATAAACGCACAGTGAACAAACTAACCTTCCACTAATCTTAGGAGGTGCAGGAACACAGGCGTAGTCAGGGCTGGAGAGGTGGAATGGTCAGGCCGGCCGTAGGGTTCTGTAACGACTGCCTGGTGGTACCTCTAGCGGTCCTCAGGGCAGGATTCCCCAGGGCGCGGAGTCTAAGTCCCAGTCTGCTATTCACCAGGGCCCCTGATGGTGGGGATGGACTTGGAGCAGACAGGAACCAGGTCGCGGCCCCTGAGTACACCTGCTAGTGATAGAGGGATCCGCCAGAGGTATGTGCAGGTACGGCTGGATCCGTGCAGGATGGATGGATGGCAGAGTAGTTAGCGTGGTCAGACGGGCCAAGTCAGCAACGTGCGGGCAGCAAGGTATCAAAGGAGCAGGCAGAGAATGGTCAAGGTCACAAGCCGGGTTCAGTAACTCACGGACAGCGCAGTACAGAGGATCAGGCAGAAGAATAGTCAGGGATGAGCCAGTAGTCAGAGCAGGAGACGGTCAACAGGAATCAGGATCAGACAGGGTCGGCAACAAGGTATCTTCTCATAGGAACTAGGAACAGGATACAGGGGCACATGGGGAGACATACACCAAGGCAAAGAGCACAGGCCTGGTCATGCCTTATATACACCTTTCTGTAATCAGCCCCAGGTTTGGCTGATTGTGAGCTTCTGGCTGCTAAGAGCACCCGCTGGTCAGCTCTGGTACTGCAGCCCACACGGCAGGAGAGTCCCACCACCAGTGCTGAGAGCACCTGCTGGTCAGCTCTGGTACTGCAGCCCACACGGCAGGAGAGTCCCACCACCAGTGCTGAGAGCACCCGCTGGTCAGCTCTGGTACTGCAGCCCACACAGCAGGAGAGTCCCACCACCAATGCTGAATCCATTCCTGACAGAACCCCCCCCTCAAGGAGCGGCCTCAGGACGCTCCAAACAGTCCTTAGTGGGCAAAATGTTCCACCGCCCGGGTCCGGTAACTGGCTGAATATCCTACTGCCGGAGTAAACCGGTTGGCTGGGTTTCCTGCTGGTAGACTTCTCTTTGTGTAGGAGAACCAAGGAAGGCAGGTCACTGGGCACAGGATTTCCAGGAGCAGGCTGGGTATCAGTTATCGGCCAGTTTAACTGGACATCAGGGGCTGGCATGTCGGGCTGTGTAGCGGGCAGAGGCACGTCAGCGGGCACCAAGTCATCTGGCACGACAGCGGGCACAGAGTCACCGGGCACGTCAGCGGGCACCAAGCCTTCTAGCAGAACCGCGGGTACCGGGTCACCAAGCTTGACAGCAGGCACCAAATTAACTGGCACAACAGTGGGCACTGAATCAACTGGCACGACAGCGGGCACCAAGTCATCAGGTATCAGGTTATGTGGCTCAACAGCGGGCACTGGGTCCTCGGGCATCAGGTCATCTGGCTCGACAGCGGGCACCGAGTCAACTGGCATGACAGCGGGCACCGAGTCATCAGGCATCGAGTCATCTGGCTCGACAGCGGGCACCGAGTCAACTGGTACGACAGCGGGCACTGAGTCAACTGGCACCGAGTCAACCGGTACGACAGCGGGCACCGAGTCATCAAGCATCAAGTCATCCGGCTCAACAGCGGGCACCGAGTCATCAAGCATCAAGTCATCCGGCTCAACAGCGGGCACTGAGTCAACTGGCACCGAGTCAACTGGTGCGACAGCGGGCACCAAGTCAACTGGCACCGAGTCATCAGGCATCAAGTCATCTGGCTCGACAGCGGGCACCGAGTCAACTGGCACCGAGTCAACTGGTACGACAGCGGGCACCGAGTCAACCGGCACGACAGCGGGCACCGAGTCAACCGGCACCGAGTCAACCGGCACGACAGCGGGCACCGAGTCAACTGGCATCGAGTCATCTGGCTCGACAGCGGGCACCGAGTCAACTGGCACGACAGTACAGTGAGTGGGAGTAGGGTACCGACATGTGGCAGATTGCTGGGTATACTGGGCTGTCACTGGGGGGGCTGTCACTGGGGGTGCTGTCGGGAATGCAGGAAAAGAGCTTTGAGCAGAGGAATGATGAGAAACAGGACTGGTTCGTTGCAAGCTGATTGAGGCTGGGTGTAACAAGTCTGACCATGTCTGCAGTAAGGGTTGGACAACGCTCAGCTTACACAAGGCCTGTCTGATCAAAGTTTGCACTGCGTTTATACACTTCTTTAGCACCTGTGGTGAATATGCTGAATAATGCTCCAAGAAGCAATCCGGATCATCCTCCAACAACCATACCAGTGATATTATTTGACTCGCCCTGAATGGAGGAAGAAATTCATCCCTGCTTTCAGGGGTACTAGATGAAGCCAACTCAATACAAGCCTGAATCAATGGTTGCACCTCAGAGAGCTCTAGGACCTGACCTACTAGGGAATGAGCGACCCGTATGCACTCTAGCAGCTGATCCCGGGTATACTCCCGCAGAGTCTGATAGGCATATTCCCTGTCATCAAAGACTAGCATAGACAAATATATAACCTCATCAGGATGCATCCTTCACGACAAGTCAAGATGGCTTCCCTGTGCAGCCACTTCTGGTCAGGAAAGGCCTTGGTGTGATGTCAGGAATCAAGGAATGACCAGAAAGGTGCGGACTGACACAGGGAAACGCAGGTCTCAGGTATAGTATTATACAGGTATTATTAGCCACCCAGATATATATATATATATAAACGCACAGTGAACAAACTAACCTTCCACTAATCTTAGGAGGTGCAGGAACACAGGCGTAGTCAGGGCTGGAGAGGTGGAATGGTCAGGCCGGCCGTAGGGTTCTGTAACGACTGCCTGGTGGTACCTCTAGCGGTCCTCAGGGCAGGATTCCCCAGGGCGCGGAGTCTAAGTCCCAGTCTGCTATTCACCAGGGCCCCTGATGGTGGGGATGGACTTGGAGCAGACAGGAACCAGGTCGCGGCCCCTGAGTACACCTGCTAGTGATAGAGGGATCCGCCAGAGGTATGTGCAGGTACGGCTGGATCCGTGCAGGATGGATGGATGGCAGAGTAGTTAGCGTGGTCAGACGGGCCAAGTCAGCAACGTGCGGGCAGCAAGGTATCAAAGGAGCAGGCAGAGAATGGTCAAGGTCACAAGCCGGGTTCAGTAACTCACGGACAGCGCAGTACAGAGGATCAGGCAGAAGAATAGTCAGGGATGAGCCAGTAGTCAGAGCAGGAGACGGTCAACAGGAATCAGGATCAGACAGGGTCGGCAACAAGGTATCTTCTCATAGGAACTAGGAACAGGATACAGGGGCACATGGGGAGACATACACCAAGGCAAAGAGCACAGGCCTGGTCATGCCTTATATACACCTTTCTGTAATCAGCCCCAGGTTTGGCTGATTGTGAGCTTCTGGCTGCTAAGAGCACCCGCTGGTCAGCTCTGGTACTGCAGCCCACACGGCAGGAGAGTCCCACCACCAGTGCTGAGAGCACCTGCTGGTCAGCTCTGGTACTGCAGCCCACACGGCAGGAGAGTCCCACCACCAGTGCTGAGAGCACCCGCTGGTCAGCTCTGGTACTGCAGCCCACACGGCAGGAGAGTCCCACCACCAATGCTGAATCCATTCCTGACACACTAATTGCAACCTAAAAAGCAGCTGATGTGGGAAATTAATTTCACTTTTAACCTGTGTGTGTCACCTTTTGTTTCTGTACCAAGGCCAAACATTCAGGATATGTAAAATTTCATAAGGGCAATTTCAGTGATTTCTGTTATTATGATTTAAAAAGGAGCCAAACAACTATGTGATAATACATGGGTTCATATGAACACTATCCTTAAACAAAAGACCTTTTTTTGTAATGAGCAGTCACATTTTCAATATCAAAATTTCATGATTTCTGCCAGGGTATGTAAACATTTGAGCACACCTGTATACTAATAGGAGGTGCCCTATTAAATACAAAAAGATATGGGTTCGCTGGTTATAGTCTGCTGTTACATGTTTCTAACTGCTGTTTTATGTTCTTAGAGGAAGGAATCTTTGTTCTTACGTGAAAATTGAGGGTGAAATTTCTGTCTGAAGAGTCCCCTGTGTTAGGGGTCCTCTTACTGTCTAGTGCAATAGTTATTATAGTATGCATCCAGCCGTGCATTTGTTTTCATATGCTTTATATATAGTCTTTTACTTTTTTCATTTTTCTTTTTTATGTTGATGGAATTCTCATTTACTACCTTTCTTGCAGTGGTTACCGTTTTCATATTGTAGTGTGTCACCTTTTGTATGTCCTATTTCTTATGTTCGTGTAATGTACAGTACTTTATGGACCACTCCTTGTACAATACGTTTTCAATAAAACTTTATTCTTGCAATAAAAAAAACCCTTTCATCTAAAACTTTTTTACAGGTAAGCACATAATAAACCTTAGCTGTATGTACCATGAATATCTCACATTTGCTCCATCAGATAACATCATCATGTCATTGGTACATGCTGAGTGTGCAGTGAATGCAGAGATTGCAGTACCGTGATTGTGATAGTGGCCCAGCCATTCAAATGGCTGGAGTATGCAAACTAGCACATTATGGCACAAACCTGTAGGGGACCCGCTTAGAAAACAAATGTTTTTCTAGGGTTTACTACCACTTTAACGGCATTATATTATTGCTATTGGGTAAGCTGGGATTTGTCCCTCAGCTCTAGGAAAACCAGAGAAAAACAGAAGAGAACCTGAATTGTTTTTGCAGTCTTGATACAAACAGCTATTGTGATTTTGGCAGTGCTGCACAGTAACAAGAGCAAGTTTCATGAACTCTTACAATTGTTGTAAGTTGGCTTGTCATCAGAGATGGCTGGTGTGTTCCACTTCCCTCCCTGGAGAGAAAGTCATTGGCTGTGAAGACGTAATCACGGTGATGGAAACAGACATCACCTTGATCTTAGTAAAGAGCATGAGATAGGTATGAGCACAGCAGAGAAAGCTCTGTGCCATCCTGAGTGAATGGATATTAATCCTGTTCCCTGGGGATCTGCGATCTTTTAACGTCATTAAGATTTCCAGATCACCCACAAACCTGTAGCCCTCTTGTGAGAAGCTGCTCTCCCCAAACAGGATATTGCACTAAATCTGTAGGTAAATATGAAAAACTAGAACCTTCTCTAAGTGGAACAGTGGGTTTGACAATAAAATTGGCAGTGCCTCTGCCCAGGACAGGGCCTTTGTGAACAGAGTGGATTCCCTTCCTGGGAATTTAACCAGTTTTTCTAATCAAAGTAATTGGGAGCAGAGGAACTACTGCAAACAGAATATAACATTAACCCTTAGTACATAGATGCAGACCAGTATAGAGGTAATGCAAGCTTTATATAAGAAAATATTAATAATAATTCATACAGCCAATGTACAAACAGGTATTAGCAAATGGCCTGACATAAGTCCTGGTGGAATTGTGCACATATACCCAAATATATATACAGTTATTAACAGATAACTAAGGTACCTCCAGATGAATGTTGCAGCAAAGTGAAGTTGCAGGGACACCTGAGGATGATTAAAATGAGGTGTTTGTCTTGGTGTCAGTGACCTGAGGACAAGATCAGCATTGGTGGGGAGATCCTCCAACCCTTGTCCTACCAGCCCGGAAGGCAGTTTCTCACCTGCAGAAACTGTGGTGTGGCACTGGAACGCTGAGTCAGCCTATCTACTCTGCATAAACGGACTAACTACCAAGTGGCTGTGGTATGCCTAACCTGGCTCTAGCCTGTGCTGGTTATTGAACCCTGAGCTACAACTACCAATAGAATCCCAGACCAGAAGAGACAAGGTTAACTAAAATAACAGGAGCTGCATATAAACTCTATTGCAATAAACAGGTTTACCTGTTAACATACTGGAAGGTGATCACTACACAGGTACAGTAGCACATACCTAGCTTTTTGTGTATGTGAGATAATAAGAGAGATACGTCTTTCACAAGGATTCAGATACACACTCAAGAAGCTAAGGGCAACTGGAGTTAAACTATTAGAACATAGGAATACTTAAACAGTTTCTGCTTCTGGTTTTGGTAAAATACAGAGAACTAGCTTGTGTGTAAGGTCATGTGGCTCAGTTCCTCTCTCCACTTCCTTCCTCTGGGTTTTCTGACACAGCTAGCAGGGACAGGAATAACCAGTCTATTACCAAATAACTCTGTGGTAATTAACAAACAACAGCTATTTACAAATACAGGCAGCAGAGAGCAGCAGATTCCTGCAAAAGCCGTACTGAACAATAATTTAAAAAAAGAGAATCTCTTTCTGATGAATTTAACCAGCATTGCTGGCTGTTTTCGTGTTCAACCATTTACTGATTCTGTCAATGTTCTTTATAGAAAATGCATGTCTTATTCTGAAGACCAAGACTCTAATTATCTGATCCCGCAGATACAATCTATTGATAAACGAATTGGGACACCCCTCCAAATCATTTGGATTCATGGGTTCCCATCACCTCCATGGTCACAGGTGTATAAAATCAAGCACCTAGGCATGCAGACTGCTTCTACAAACATTTGTGAAAGAATAGGTCGCTCTCAGGAGCTCAGTGTATTCAAGTGTGGTACCGTGATAGGTTGCCACCTGTGCAATAAGTCCATCCGTGACATTTCCTTGTTACTAAATATTCCACGGTCAACTGTTAGTGGTGTTATAACAAAGTGGAAGCAACAGCAACTCAGCCGCGAAGTGGTAGGCCACGTAAAATGACAGAGCGGAGTCAGCGCATGCTGAAGCCCACAGTGCGCAGAAGTCACCAACTGTCACGATATAAGGTCAGGTTCAGAGACCAATTGCTACAGCAGTTGCAAGGCTTACCTGAAACCAGCAGGATTGGTACACCAGCGGCCCACCCTGGGAATGACGCAGGCTCACCTGAGGTGCGGGGTCTAAGCATCCACCGGTCTTCCCCAGAGCTCCTAATGGTGGAGATGGATTTGGCTGCGTGTGAATGCCAGGTCGCAGATCTCAGGATCTGTAGGCTGGAAACCAAAAGCGGATCAAACAGTTCAGGGATCAAACAGAAGCGGAGTCAGTCACAAGCCAAGGATCGGTAACCAATGGTAGTAGATAGGATGAGGCAGAATCGTAGTCAGTAGCAAGCCAAAGGTCGGTAACGTAGATGAAGACAGCAGCAGGAACAGTAAGCGGGATATTGGCTGGTAAGGCACAATAATCTGGCAAGGAGGAAGTGCATGGACATGGCTTTTATAAGGAAGTTCATGGGAGGAGCAAGGAGTTCAAGGTTCAAGAGAAAACAAGGCGCAAGGCAGGATTATCCAAGAATTGTCAAGGGAGCTGTCCAGCATTCCAGATAGCTCAGTGAGAAGAGACATTGCCTCCCACTGCAGAAGGACCAGGTTCGATCCCAGGCTCTGACACCAACTGTCTACAATGTCAATAGATAAAGATCTCCAAACTTAGTGTGGCCTTCAGATTAGCACAACAGTGTGTAGAGAGCTTCATGATATGGGTTTCCATGGCTGAGCAGCTGCATCCAAGCCTTTCATCACCAAGTGCATTGCAAAGCACTTGGTGCTTGAGGTGTAAAGCACGCTGACACTGGAATCTAGAGCAGTGGAGATGTTTTCTCTGGAGTGACAAATCATACTTCTCTGTCTGGCAATCCAATAGAGGTGTCTGGGTTCGGCGGTTGCCAGGAGAACAGTACTTTCCTGACTGTGCCAAGTGTAAAGTTTGGTGGAGGGGGGATTATGATGTGAGATTGTTTTTCAGGGGTTGGGCTTGGCCCCCTAGTTCCAGTGAAGGGAACTCTTAAGGCAGCAGCAGAATACGAAAACATTTTGGACAATTTCATGCTCCCAACTTTTTGGGAACAGTTTGGGGATGGCCCCTTCCTGTTCCAACATGACTGCGCACCAGTGCACCACACTCCTAAACCTTGTAGACAGCCTTTCCAGAACAGTTGAAGCTGTTATAGCTGCAAAGGGTGGGACAACTCAGTATTGAACCCTACAGACTAAGACTAGGATGCCATTAAAGTTCATGTGTGTGTAAAGGTAGGCGTCCCAATACTTTTGGCAATATAGTGTATATTGGTTTGGGGCTCATTTTTATGGATATACATTTTTAATACAGAGCTGCTTCTTTTCAGCCTCTATCAGATTGAAATTTTGTAGGCAGAATTCTGAAGGGAGGAGTCACCGCTTTCACTGAATGACTTGTGTGGGTGTGACTGCTTCTACAAACATTTGTGAAAGAATGGGTTGCTCTCAGGAGCTCAGTGTATTCAAGCGTGGTACCGTGATAGGTTGTCACCTCTGCAATAAGTCCATCCATTAAATTTCCTTGCTACTAAATATTCCACTGTCAACTGTTAGTGGTATTATAACAAAGTGGAAGCAACTGGGAACAACTGCAACTCAGCCATGAAGTGGTAGGCCACATAAAATGACAGAGCGGAGTCAGCGCATACTGTAGCGCACAGTGTGCAGAAGTTGCCAACTGTCTGCAGTTGGTTACAGTGAAGGAAACTGTTAAGGTGTCAGCATACCAAGACATTTTGGACAATTTCATGCTCCCAACTTTGTGGGAACAGTTTGACCTTAACCCAATAGAACACCTTTGGGATGAATTAGAGCGGAGACTGCAAGTCAGGCCTTCTTGTCTGACATCGGTGGCTGACCTCACAAATGTGCTTCTGGAAGAATGGTCAAACATTCCCATAGACACCCTCCTAAACCTTGTGGACAGCCTTCCCAGAAGAGTTGAAGCTGTTATAACTGCAAAGGGCGGGCCAACTCAATATTGAACCCTACGGACTAAGACTGGTATGCCATTAAAGTTCATGTGCGTGTTCAGGAGTCCCAATACCTTTGGCAATATAGTGTAGATCACATTATTTAAAATTGTGGGTTTACCCAGTCATTTTTTGTGTATTTGTTCCTCATGTTGGTGTAAGTGAGGGTGTGGCAGGTGTGACTCCTTTTCCTACATACTTTGTACTGAAAGATGTTCCTCCTTCTTATTTCAGAAGGTTGGGAAGTATGTACACATACTATAAGCTTTCACACTTCATCGATTGTTAGAAGTTAGTAAGGAAATGGGATTCTCATATGAAATTGGAATAAAATATGTTTTATTTCAAATCCACCGCACTGAACTAGCACTGCTGTACACAAAACGCCAGATCAATCTCCAGAGTTTTATTCCATATACTACAGGCAGTAGGCGCTCTGTAGGTACATAGGTACATATCAGGGAAATCTTGCTTCATTTGGATGCATCTTCAACCTTGAAGTTTTACTATTATTAACGTGCCCAACTGAAAATGTTGTTTCCTTTCGGATTCGTTTGTTAAGTTAATCATATTCGCTATGTTTGAATGATTCGTTTTTGGAATTCATTTCGTATATTTGGATTCATTGTGCATATTCGTCATTTTCAAATCCATTCAAATTGTAGAAGACAGCTATATTTGTTCTATTCTTTTCAATTCTATTATTTTATTTTCTATTCTTTTATTTTACATTCTATTCTTTATATATATATATATATATATATATATATATATATATATATTCTATTTTGTTCTATTATATTGTATTCTATTCTATTCAGCAGCATAAGTAGGAATCATCATTTTATTTCACTTTTTACCTTACTGTATTTTTTGCAATATGTTTCCATTTCGAATTCCATAGTTTGTTTTGTTATCATTTATTTCATATTTGTTGGAATTCATTACTATTGTGAATCAGAAATTCAGGTGCATCCAAATCTCCGAATAACACCAATTTTGTCTGATAACAAAACGAATCACACGTCTATTTACTTTCCCCAAAACAAAAAAATAGCCTTGGCATTGTTTGGAATTATTTTAGATTCTAGCTCATCTTCTATAGGGGATGACTATCCTGTCCAGCCAATACACACAGCTTTTTAAGAAGAATCATAAGTGCCAACAGCTGATTCTAATTTACTATTTATATTTAATGTAACAGAGACTTAGATGTAAACCATATGTGATCCTGAACAAGGGTTCATGACTCACTTTAATGTATTTTGCCGGCACTGCTCAGCTTTAAATTAAACTCCAGGAAAACAGCTAAATACACTGTTGACTTAAATATATGAGAGCAATTTTATTCAACATACGGATCTTTGAAATTTTATTCTTACAGTCCTGAGATTTACTCAGTCCTGGTACATGGTACAGGCAGCCTAGTATCTTGATTTTACTCTGCTGTAGCTAAGCAGCACAGTTTGGTCAACTCCTTGCCCCCAGCCTGAGGATAGAGAATAAAGGAGCAGCAGCAGACTGATGGGGTCATCTCTCTTATCATTCTGATGATTACTGATAGCATGTTCCTTGACAGCACATGCAAATTCAGCATACTGGATTCATCCCACTCAAATATGCTGCCATTCCCTTTTCTGGTGTGAGTGTTGTTCAGGGAAGTTACAAGAGGTTGAAATCCAGTTATGTTTAGGTATTTATATTAATGATTTCACTGCAGGATGCACAGTATTGTCACCATGTTACAGAGTTCCACTTTAACACCCAACTCTAGGAAAATGTAGAATGGTCCCATGCAGTGGGGCTGTGCTCACACTAGAAGGTGTAATAGCTCATTTTGTCTAGGGGAGAGTGGGAAACAGTTTTACTTACCTGATCCTCTGCTCCCTCAGCAGATGGCACTCCCCCATGCTACGCTAGTGGACTATTCCTCAGTGTTATCACATCCAATGGAGGGCTTTGCACCCTACTCTGGTCTTGATGATGTCTGGAACCTAGGAAGACCTTCCTCTCTCTCCCCCCTCCTTTCCTCTTTCTATCTCTCTCCTCCCTCACTCTCTCTCCCCCTCCCTCCCTCTCTTTCATCCCTCTCTCTACACCTCCCTCTCTCTCTCACCCTTCCTCTCTATCTCTCCCCCTTCCTCCTCTTTGCCCCTTCCTCACTCTCCACCTTCTTTACTATTTCTCTCCACCTCCCCCTCTCTCTGCCCCCCCCTTTCTCTGCCCCCCCCCCCACTTTGCCCCTCCTTCCCCTCCGCCTCCCTTTTTTCTCACCTTTCTCTTCCCCTCCCCCTCTCTCCCCTTCCCTCCCTCTGTCTCTCCTCTCCCTCTCTATCTCCCCCTTTCTTTCCATACTCCCCCCCCCTTCACCCCTTTCTCTCCTCCTTCTCCTCTTCTTCATCCCTCTCTTACCCCCTTTCTCCCTCTCCATAAGTAAGAGGTAAGTTGACAATACTGGCCCTCCCTCTCCTGCCTCTTTCTCTTTTTCTTCTCTTGTTCACTTTCACCTTTCTTGCCATGCCCACTGTTCCCCAGTTTATACATTGTTTGCCAGGGCGACCCAGGTTTTCATAGTCTTAGTCCTGTTTGTCATATTGTATTATCTACTTAAATGTAAAGCCTGGCAGATTACCCTTACATGTATTGTTAATGCTGACATATTACTTACTTTAAATATAGGGGTTTCTATCAAATTTAAAGTGGTTCTAAAGGCTCATGAAGGTAAAAAAATGCATGAAGGTAAAAAACCTCTGAGCCTCAGCCCCCCTAATACTTACCTAAACCCCCTCTCGATCCAGCGATCTGCACTGCAGTCTTGGCTATCCCGGGACTCCATTTTGGCTGAGACAGAAGCGGGAGCCATTGGCTCCCACTGCTGTCAATCACAGCCAGTGAGCCAATAAGAAGAGAGAGGGTGCAGGGCGAGCCACGACTCTGTGTGTGAATGGACACACAGAGCAGCAGGTGCCCCTATAGCAAGCTGTTTGCTGGGGGGGGCACCTGACAGGAGAAAAGGGCCAGGAGCGCCGGCGGGGGTACCCGAGAAGAGGAGGATCTGGACTGCTGTGTGCAGATCTACTGCACATAGCAGGTAAGTATAGATATGTTTGCTTTTTTTTAAAAAAGCCTTTAGAATCACTTTAAGTCAGCAAAAAAAATGTGCTGTGTCAGTAGATTTCCCCTCTTTCATCAGTAAAGAAACATTGTAGGGGGTTGGCAACTCTGCCAGGAGTGCATGAAACAGAGTGCCAAAATAAAAGCACAAATTGTTGACAATTCTCAACCCACAACAGGAATCTTCAGGACAGGTACTATTTTAATAAAAACTGCATATTTAAAAAGATTTAAGCAACCATTATTTTCATTACATTTACATTAACCTGTAAAGCTATTTTGAGATTTTAGTGGTTGGATTTTTATATACTTACTCACTTTTTTCTGGTGTTGACAAAAATGTTTATAAATATATTCTCTTGTTTTAAATTCATGAAACTTTGAAATATTGCCTAGAATTGTTTTTTACACACACAACCAGTAGGAAGAGCTGAGGATGTCTTTTACTCATGCTTTTTAGACTATCCATATCTGTGTTGCCTAAAAGCCTGCTATTTACAGAGCTCAATAGCTAAAGAAGAAATGAACACACACACACACAAGTCAATCAGTGAAAGCGGTGACTCCTTCCTTCAGAATTCTGCCTATAACATTTCAATCTGATAGAGTCTGAAAAGAAGCAGCTCTGTATTAAAAATGTATATCCATAAAAATGAGCCCCAAACCAATATACACTATATTGCCCAAAGTATTGGGACAGCTGCCTTTACACACACATGAACTTTAATGGCATCCCAGTCTTAGTCCATAGGGTTCAATATTGAGTTTTCCCACCCTTTGCAGCTATAACAGCTTCAGCTGTTCTGGAAAGGCTGTCTACAAGGTTTAGGAGTGTGTCTATGGGAATGTTTGACCATTCTTCCAGAAGCACATATGTGAGGTCAGGCACTGATGTTGGACCAGAAGGCCTGGATCGCAGTCTCTGCTCTAATTCATCCCAAAGGTGTTCTATCGGGTTGAAGTCAGGACTCTGTGCAGGCTGGTCAAGTTCCTCCACCCCAAACTCGCTCATCCATGTCTTTATGGACCTTGCTTTGTGCACTGATGTGCAGTCATGTTGGAACAGAAAGGGACCATCCCCAAACTGTTCCCACAAACTTGGGAGCATGAAATTGTCCAAAATGTCTTCGTATGCTGCTGCCTTAAGAGTTCCCTTCACTGGAACTAGGAAGCCAAGCTGAACCTCTGAAAAACACCAAACTTTACACTTGGCACAGTCAGGAAAGTCCTGTTCTCCTGGCAACCGCCAAACCCAGACACCTCCATTGGATTGCCAGACAGAGAAGTATGATTTGTCACTCCAAAGAAAACATCTCCACTGCTCTAGAGTCCAGTGTCAGCGTGCTTTACACCTCTGCATCCGACGCTTTGCAATGCACTTGGTAATGAAAGGCTTGGATGCAGCTGCTCAGCCATGGAAACCCATATCATGAAGCCCTCTACACACTGTTGTGCTAATCTGAAGGCCACACTAAGTTTAAAGATCTTTATCTATTGACTTTGTAGACAGTTGGTGACTTCTGCGTGCTTCAGCATGCGCTGACTCCGCTCTGTCATTTTACGTGGCCTACTACTTTATGGCTGAGTTGCTGTTGTTCCCAGTTGCTTCCACTTTGTTATAATACCACTAACAGTTGACTGTGGAATACTTAGCAGCAAGGAAATGTCACGGATGGACTTATTGCACAGGTGGCAACCTATCACGGTACCACACTTGAATTCACTGAGCTCCTGAGAGCGACCCATTCTTTCACAAATGTTTGTAGAAGCAGTCTGCATGCCTAGGTGCTTGATTTTTTACACCTGTGGTCATGGAGGTGATTGGAACACCTGAATCCAATGATTTGGAGGGCTGGCCCAATAGTTTTGGAAATATAATGTAGTTTTCTTGTTTAATACAAGATGTAACAAATAAAATTCTTATAGAAGCAAGAATTGAGCTGAACATCATGGTTTACAGGCATTGGACCAAATTTAATTAAATGGTTCAAACTCCTTTATACGAACCTGGTAGCCAGAATCCGAGTTAACAGGGACATTTTTACACCTTTCCCTATATACAGGGGAACTATACAAGGGTGTTCCTTATCCCCTATTCTTTTTTCCCTAGCCTTTGAACCATTTGATTTTCTGGTCCCATCTTCCCCTTATGCCAAATGTCTTGCTATACATTTTTTGAATGTGATTGAATGTATTCAAAGTATGAGGATGATACTTTTGTCTATTTAGCGGATCCTAGTGCAATCTATTCTCATTTACTTGAACTGGTTGAGTAGATTGCTATGCAGTGTCAGGACAAGGTAATCTAGTGCCCTGGGCAAAGATGGCAACTGTATGGGCATTATGTGTTAGCAAAAATCTCCCCCACAAAAAAACAATATTAGCACTAATCTTCACACTTTCCCCCCTAAGCATAAATTCCCTTTGCAAGCCAAAATTCGCTCCAAACAAAATTCTGCCCTCTTCCAGGAGAAAATCCCCCTAACACATATTCACCCTAGTTGTACAAATTCCTCCTCTAAATCACCCCTTTTAGCACAACTCCCCAAATTTCCAAGCTGCCCCTCTTGCCCACCCCTTGTCCTTGCCCTTGCCTTGCTGCTATAAATTTAAAATTCCGGGTGAATTAGGAAAAAATTAATCAGGAAAAAAATTATATTTTGAACAACATCAATCCCATCATACAAACCTTTAATCTAAAAAATAGACAATGGATGGATCTGCCTTTGGATCTAATGAGTAGAGCAAAGTTACTGAAAATTATTTGCCCACCTAAGATTCTCCATTTTGGTAAATGCACATTTCTGAAAAATATATCTGTTCCTCCCTCCCCTGGCAGAGTAAAAAATGTAAGGATCTAACTGGGCACGCTCTGTGTCCCACAACAGATGGTAGGCCTGGTGTCTCCTAACTTCTATTATTTAGTGGCTCAGCTTGTTAATATACATGACTGTCTACTGCCAACATCAGATAAGGCCTGCTCTGCCACTGAGACCACCATTGTATCCCCTTTTGAATATACACAATATTATATATAGATGCTCCACCGCACCTGTCCCACCTATCATTTACAGCAGGCAATGCATACCACCTACAACCACAATGTCCACTACTCTGTAGAGACGCACACGTCTGCCATTCATTCATAATGGCACCCCCATGCATCTCAACCCGCAGTGTGTTTGCAAGTGTGGACCATGCGATTTCTCTGTAGACATGTTTTTAATAAGGTGCAAGCACCTTTTTTTGCAGGAACAGCAGGCACAGCAGCCCATTCAAATAATGTGCTGCTGTGCCTAAGCAAACATGGGCTGCAAAGCCACACAGGTGTGAAAAGGGGTTAATTTTGACACCTACATGGCCATATTATGTACAGTAACTGAGAATCAATGACAAATGTTCTAACAATGTACTTTGCATGGAGACAGATAAGGATAGTTTTATTGCTGCCATAAGCAGAATAAAATGGGAACGGAAAAACTACATACTGTATATTATCTCCTCTGAGCTTGTACTGTTGAACTTGGGCTCCACCCAAACTTCCTCCATCCTCATTGCTTTAAAACAAAAAGAAAGTGCATCAGACTTGTGTGATAGCTTTTATGAACTTTTATTAAAACCGTCTCTTATACTTACAAAAGGATCTTAGAAAAGAATGCATAAAACACATCAATCCAGGGGAGGAATTGATCTTTGACGTTAGTTCACCTTTTCATTTTTCATGAAAAGGTGAACTTACCCTTTAAGCAGAAAGCACAACCTGCATATGTAATAAGCAAATATTACTGGATATATTCATAGATATATTATAATATAATAGGCAACAAAGGAGTGGCTCAAGAAGAAGCACATTAAGTTCCTGGAGTGGCCTAGCCAGTCTCCAGACCTTAATTTGATTGAAAATCTGTGGAGGGAGCTGAAAGTTGAATGTCAGCCACCAAACCTTAAATACTTGGAGAGGATCTGCCAAGAGGAGTGGCCCAAAATCCCTCCTGAGATGTGTGCAAACTTGGTGGCCAACTACAGGAAACGTCTGACCTCTGTGATTGCCAACAAGGGATTTGCCACCAACTAATAAGTCATGTTTTGTGAAGGGGATCAAATACGTATTTCCCTCATGAACATGCAAATCGGTGCATCATTTGTTAGACATGCATTTCTTTTGAATTTTTGCTATTCTGTCTCTCGGTGTTACAATACACCTACCATTTGATTTTTAGACTGATCATTTCTTTGTGAGTGGGCAAACATTCAAAATCAGCAGGGGATCAAATACTTATTTCCTTCACTGTATATTTATATATACACATACAGACACACAGATACTTTGAAAGAAAATAAAAAAACACTCTGATAATGTCATACTTCAAACAAAACTAGTTTCCCTTTAAGCCCAGTGAAGCTATGTCACTATCTCTCTAATCACATTATTGAGCTCTGCAAACAGTTTGCATGTAACTCCCTTTCCTCTGTGTGCCAGGACTAGGTTCTAATAATGAATATGTACAGAAAACGCAGATCTGCCCTATAACTAAACAAAAGTCCAGCCCAGGATCGCGCTGCACTGCGCACCATCAGGAGAGGACAACACTGCCGACATACTTATACACTGTCTACGAGTAATGACTTGTAGCATTGACTGCTGACATCAGACCAGAGGCTATACAGGTAATCTGTCTTCTTGTCTTCTGTAAATTTCTTGGAGGGACAGTCCACCCAAAACTCATATTTCAGGTTTTGGTGGGTTAAATGAATGTACGAGGGGCATTCAGGTCAAACCGGGACTTTTGAGTTTATATAATAAAAGAACAAATTCTAGAAACTGCATTTATTTTTGGACATACTCCCCTGCTACATTTATACAATTATCCCAGTGTTTAACTGATGCCTGGAAACCTTTGGCATAGAAAGATTTGTTAGTACGCCTGAACCGTCCTAGGACACCCTTCTTCACTTCGTCATCAGTACTGAAATGAAAGATTAGTCTCCTGTGCAATGTCACAGCAGGTTGTATGTTAATGATCCAGGATCAGGCATTCCATGCGCTGAATGTTCACAGGAATAACTGCTGTGGGGTGGGAACCACCAAGGCCGGGATCATCATTGGTGGACGTACAGCCGTGTTTGAAATGTTTACATAGTTCAAATGTCTTACTGCTGCTGAGTGTCTCATCACCGTACTGTGCTTGTAATCTTCTGTAGATATCCGCAGGTTTTACGCCTTCAATCACCAGAAACTACATCACCACATGCTGTTCCATGCACGCACTAAGTTGTCTGCCATCTTGATTACCGGTCTCTGGACTGGCCCACGACATGTGCGCCACCTATCAGTAATAGGACACACTTGCCAACTACTCAGTGGTGTACAGTTGCAAGAAAAAGTATGCGAACCCCTGGGGAGTACGTGGAGCTTTGCATGAATTGGGCATAAAATGTGCTCTGAACGTCATCTAAGTCACAACAATAGAAGAACACAGTCTGCTGAACATAATACTACACAAACATTAGATGTTGCCATGGTTTAATTGCACATAACATGTAAACATTCACAGTGCAGGGAGGAAAAAGTATGTGAGGCCCTAGCTTAATGACTTCTCCCAGAGCTAATTGGAGCCAGGAGTGAGTCAACCTTGACTCCAATCAGTGTGATGATATTGGATGTGTTGCTGACAGCTGTCCTGCCCTTAAAAAACACACACCTGTTTTGGGTTTACTGGTTTCAAGAAGCACTGTCTGATGTGAACCATGCCTCACAGAAAAGAGCTCTCAGAAGACCTACGATCAAGAATTGTTGACTTGCATGAAGCTGGAAAGGGTTACAAAAGTATCTCAAAAAGCCTTGATGTTCATGTGTCCACGATAAGACAGACTGTCTACAAACGGAGAAAGTTTAGCACTGCTGCTACTCTCCCTAGGGGTGGTCGTCCTGTAAAAATGACTGCAAGAGCACAGCGCAGAATGCTGCATGAGGTAAAGAAGAATCCCAGAGTGTCAGCTAAAGACCTACAGAAATCTCTGGCACATGCTAACATTTTTGTTGACACATCTACAATAAGGAAAACATTAAACAAGAATGGAGTACATGGGAGGACACCACGGAGGAAGCCATTGCTGTCCAAAAAGAATATTGCAGCACGTTTGAAGTTTGCAAAAGAGCGCCTGGATGTTCCACAGCACTACTGGCAAAATATACTGTGGACAGATAAAACCAAGATTGAGTTGTTTGGGAAGAAAAAAAGGCTCAGCACACCAACATCAAAACCTCATCCCCAATGCAAAACATGGCGGGGGGAGCATCATGGTTTGGGGCTGCTTTGCTGCCTCAGGGCCTGGACGGATTGTTGTCATTGATGGGAAAATGAATTCCAGAGTTTATCAAGACATTTTGCAGGAAAACGTACGACCATCTGTCCGCCAACTGAAGCTGCGCAGAGGATGGGTGATGCAACAGGACAATGACCCAAAGCATACAAGTCATTCAACAAAACAATGGCTGCAACAGCACAGAATACGCCTTCTGGAGTGGCCCAGTCAGAGTCCTGACCTCAACCCGATTGAAATGCTGTGGCATGACCTTAAGAGAGCGATTCACACCAGGCATCCCAAGAATATTGCTACACTGAAACAGTTTTGTGAAGAGGAGTGGTCCAAAATTACTCCAGATCGTTGTGCAGGTCTGATCTGCAACTACAGGAAACGTTTGGTTGAGGTTATTGCTGCCAAAGGTGGATCAACCAGTTATTAAGTCCAAAGGTTCACATACTTTTTCCTCCCTGCACTGTGAATGTTTACATGTTATGTGCAATTAAACCATTGCAACATCTAATGTTTGTGTAGTATTATGTTCAGCAGACTGTGTTCTTCTATTGTGACTTAGATGACGTTCAGAGCACATTTTATGCCCAATTCATGCAAAACACGTAATCCCAAGGGGTTCACATACTTTTTCTTGCAACTGTATGTAGGTTTCATGCTGCCCTAGGCAACACAAAAATATTACCCCCTACGGAGAGACCCTGACATTGATAAACACCCCCTCCCCCACGAAAAGAGCCTGACATTGACCAACATCACCCCACCCGAGCGTGCCTTCCACTACCACCGCCCCCCATATACTGGCAACCCCCCACCCCAGCGAGAGAGAAGACACTCCCCTTCACAGCTCCAGACATCCCCGGGAACAGGAGTCAGGCTCTGCATACACCATCAAGCAGCCCCCACCTGGTCCCCCAAAAAATTGCGCCCTAGGCAAATGTCTTGTTTGCCTTGTGGTAAATATGCCCCTGCACTTACTACTGCGTGTAACACCACCACACTAGCATCCCTTTTTAGGGCCAGTTCACACTACATGTGTTTCAGTGTGCTTTTTTTCTGCATCCAAAACGCACAGAAGGTAGGTTATATAGTTGCCAATGTCATAGTTCACATCATTGCTTGCAGTTCCAGTGCGTTCCAGATGCAGAAAAAAAAAGTAGAACAGGCTGCATTTTTCCTGCACAGAACTGTACTGGAACACGGTAAAACGCATGAAAAAATGCACCGGAACACAGCAAAACTGTACTGGAACGCACATGTCTCTATTTAAATTGAAGAAAAAGAGAGGTGAAAAAACGCACCGGAACACACCAAAAACAAGTCAAAAACTCCCCATCTGGGACATAGGCAACAATAAAAAAAAAGAGAGTTAGGTACAATTTTTAGCATGGTAGGGTGCCTTGGTAGCACATTCATTTTGAATGGGCTGCCTTAACAGAACACAAGGTCATGTGAAGTCACATTGTGATCCAAAAAAACATCCACCGCTCCAAATACCAATGTTCTCCTCTGCTGCGGATACACTGGGTGTACGCTGGGCAAACTTGTCCTCACTCTGTGTAGGCGTTGTAAAGGAAACAGAGAAGCTGTCCACCAATGACATCACTTCCTTCCTGCAAACTTTGTTTTGAAAGGACACCGCTTACTGTCAGTTTCTGTTTGGAAACTGCCCCTGACTGACGCATTTCACCCTCAAAGGCTTAGTCATAGAGATGAATAGATTTGCGGTTTGTTTAGCTCCGAATCAAAATTCTGACAAATGTTTAGTTATTCGGATATATCCGAATTTCCAAATTACAATAGTAATGAATTTAAATGGATAGAAAATAATTAAATGAAATTTTGGCTGAATTTCGAATTCGCCTTTGAATCGAATTTGAAAACAAAATTGAGTTTGAAAACAAAATAGAATTAGAAAACAAATATATAAACATTGCTGAATATTGCTGATTTCCTTTGAAGACTGTGTGTATTAGTGTTAGAATATAGCTGTCTTTCAAAATTTGAATTGCAAAAAGAAAGAACAGAGTATAAAAGAATAGAATAGAACAGAAACTAAAGGAAAAGAATAGAAGAAAATAGAGTAAAATAGAATAGAAAATAAAGGAATAGAATAAAATAGAATAGAAAATAAAGGAATAGAACAGCAAATAACAAAATATAAAATAAAATAATAGAATAAAATAGAAAGGAATAGTGTAAAACATAATAGAAAATAAAAGAATAGAATAAAACAGAACAGAATAGAATAGAAAATAAAAGAATAGAATAAAATAGAAAAGAATAGTATTCGCCAAAGGAACAGAAAACTTTTTGTTCTGGGTCACGCAGAGTCCATTCCATGCCTTGCCTTTTCTTTTGTGTTGCATCACAAACAGGGGCGGACTGACAACTCATAGGGCAATAGGCAATAGGCAATAGGGCATCATGGGGCCCCTGTATCCTCACCCACACTCAAACCACACCCAAAAATGGGGACCCCTACTGACCCTGGGCCCTCAGGCAGTGCCCGAGTGCTCTAATGGTCAGTCCGCGCCTGATCACAAATGTGTGAGTGCTAATGTGATGATAGACTGCATAGTGAGATCTCTCTTAATTGCTCTGCCTGAATGTGTCTGTCTCAGATCTAATTGTTATTTAGCTCTCACCTGAAGAGCACTAGACCGAGACCCAGGGATTGTGGAATATATAGTTTCTTCACAGGAAGTGTCAGTCCTTAGACTACAGACAGAGGTCATGCATTAACCTGTGCAGTGCCATGTGGAATGGCTCATGCTTGAACAAAAACAGAAACTTCTGACACCAGGATGTGAAGATTTACTCTATTATAGAATGTGCATGCAGAGCAACAACTGACACCATGAACTACATGATCAATGCACATCCTTTGCAGGTGAAAACACAAGGTGCAGGTAGGAAGGTTTATAATTCCTTTAAAAAATAGCCTTCAGTCAACACACATGACTTTTCCTAAAGGAACACATACCAAGCACTGTAAATGTATGAATGTAAGTACATAATTATTCTCATTCTAAGGCTATAGATTCCATGTAAGCACCACAAAAATACCAGAAAACTTGTGGTCCTTACGTGGAATCATAGCCTTAGAACAAGAATAATTATGTACTTACATTCATACATGTTTTTGGTATGTGTCCCATTAAGAAAAGTCATTTGTGTTGATTAACCACTTGCCTACCAGTACAACTTTTTTATTTTTTTGCACCTATGTTAAATCTGCATTTAATTACTGTAAATACCCCCCCCCCAAAAAAAAAAGTATATATTTTCTGAAAGTAGAGACCCTTGAAAATAAAATGGTAGTAGTTGCATATTATGTTGCGCAGTATTTGCGAAACTATGTATTAAAATGCAAATTTTCTGGACAAATACACAAAAAAGAATTTACATTTTTCCATTTCTTTTTTACTTTATTGCTATCACAAGGGGCCTAACAAGCCCCCGATGTGATAGCATGGGCAGGTGACTGGTTGTCGTTATGGAGACATTGGGGGTCTATTAGACCCTAATGTCTCCCCTGCTCTCCAGTGCAGCTATTCAAGCACAGATCATGCTTGAATAGCTGAATCCTCAGCCACACTAGCAGAGGAATGACAGCTGTGGCCCCGGAAATGACATAATAGTCATCGCTCCTGGGGTCATTAGTCGCAGGAGGGATCGCGGAACGGATGTTTCTCAAGTTCCTCCTGTTCTCACTTTAGAAGTAGTTTTCAGCAGTTCCAGGCTCCCCAAAGAAATGATAGATCCCAGGAACCAACATGGGTGGACCGACATGCCTGTTTTTATTCGCTGTTTGTGAGTACCATTCCTTCATTAAATAAATTTTGGTTACTGAGGTAATGCACAAGGTTGGTGCGCTTCTTGTTGTTTCACTTCACAGTTTGTTCGGGCTTCCCCAGCCTTGGTTTGGAGCTGCACGACTTTGGATACTCCGGTGGTTGCTTCTCTGGAGGTTTTAATTCCATCTACTCGCCACCGGCCTGGGTCCCGGAGCGCAGGAGAAATCGCTTTTGGTTTATGGTATTTTTTTCACTCCTGAGCCCCTCTCTATGTGTCCAGCTCCTCATTGGCTCCCGCTGCTGTGTCTCAGCCAATGAGGAGAGAGAGAGACCCAGGACAGCCAATGCTCCTGTGCACATTGCTGGATCGAGAGGGGGATTAGGTGAGTATAAGGGAGAGGCTGTGGGGGGGGGGGGGGGGGGCTGCTGCACACAGAAAGTTGTATCTTTATAGAATGCATGAAGGTAAAAAAAACTTCAGCCTTTAAAAAAACTTTAAAGAATGTTTTTGTGCCTGGAGTACAGCTTTTAGCAAACCAAACACGTCACACTTGGCTTGTTCAGTCTCAATTGTTGGTATGCGTAATCATATTGTAAATGTAAGTGTCCAGCTTAACCAGTATGCCAACCTCACAATCACTCTCCATTCTCCTCCCCCAGGAACCTTGTTTCCAGTTGTCCTCCCACATCTTGATTTTCTTGTTTTTCCTCCTGACTTTCAGAAGAAAAAAGAACCACTAGATTGCAGACATGTCTGACGGGAATGTCATAATGGTGAGTAACAGTCTTCAGTTTTAGTTCAGGTTAACTTATAGGAATTACTCTTTGCTTCTTTTCTTTTGCAATCATTCTAAGATCCCCATTGGACAGTAGGCCTGGCAAAGTGTCAGATGTATCTTTATCTTCACAGCGCTAGTTATCCAAAAGTTAGTAGTTTGCAAATGTGTATTCCCCATCTCCAGCTGACAACAGTCAGGTGATCAGTCACTTAGGAGGTCCAATTCTCATCCCCACCTTTCCTCATTCCCTTCTCTTTTTTTTTTTTTTAGGGTTTTGCCATCTTCATCTGCATGACATGTACCGGCATCTGATCCTGTATGCTAAAAACAGACGGGGATGGGGATCTGTTCCCCATGCGTCTGGCAGATTGGATTGGATGACAGTTAGGTGGAAATGGACAAGCGGTCTGGTTCCATCTGAAAGTCCTCTAGAGAACAGCAGGCCATGTCTGTGTCCACTCTGCAGCAGGGGAGCAGACACAGACCTGTCATCCACTTGCTCAGCAGGGATCAGCGGAGAGATCCCTAGCTGAGCAAGTGGATCCGCTGACTGGTCGTCCCTGTCTGAAAGGGGCCTTAAACACAAACTGGAGTTAAATGGTCAAAAGGCCTTTTTTTAAAAAAACATAACAATAAATAACAATTTAACATTACAGCCACAATTAAGAAGTAAGTCCTTGAAAAAACAATTAACCAGCAATTTTGTGTCTGTAGCACCATTTTGCCAAATATATATATGCCCCCAGCTGCAAGACACCGCCTTGGGGGCATTACCATTTGCCCACAGACCTTACATGTTTACCATTTCCTGGTCCCTATTATTGGACCTCACCCAACCAGAGGGCACCATACCAACAGATGTATCCCCACTCGTATCCCATAGCAACAGATTTTAATCCCATACAAGTAGTCCCAACCGCCGACCCGGTCACTGTAAGACCTATCCAACTCCCGCCTACAGCGCAAGTACCAGGGCGGGAGGGAGAGCCATTCATCCGATGACTTCCAGACTCCGACTGTTACAGTCCAACCTCTTCCTGCAGTTTAAACTCCTACGTTCCTCCACATCAGCCAGTCACGTTAGCATACCTCCTACATCTCACTTTGAAAACATTAACTCTATGCTATTTGGTTCCCCTTCCAACCTGTCATGCAGGCCCTAAGCACCATTTGTTTCTTATAGCTCTGGGCCTTCCTTTTCCTAGCTGCTTCTTGACACAGCCATTTATTGACACAGGTCCGGACATGGGGACTGCTAGGCTCCTTCTGGGAGCTGCTCAGGTCTCGTGATCTGAAAACCAGTGCACTTGTTGGTGTGGACAAGTATGGCAATAAGCACTATGAAGACAAACGTTATATAACAGTGGGTAGAGTACACATCTCAGATGAAAGGAAAATATACTTATTGGAATTTGGATGCACGCATGGTGCCCCCTGAATGAATCTCGGGTAACATCAGGCCATAAGCAGCCCCAGTATCCAGAGGAGGGATATCCTTACCAGGCTGTACATCCATTCCACCTTATAGGGGGCCTCTGGCAGACTTCATTATATACTATACATTGCGCATTTTAAATGCGCATCTGGTGAGTGTGCATTTTTACCACCTTCCACACTTCACCAAATTATCTCTTATATAAATTATACGTATATTGGAATACAGGATTCCTCATTTTAAGCACAAGATATTCCACATTTAAGGACTATTATACACTTATACACACATATACATTTTTTCTAGGACATTTTAAGCACTACATCTAGTGGTCTCTAACATTGCTCCAAACAGCACAGTGGACACACCCCAGTAGCCTGAACCATGTCACTGCTATGCCAATTCTGCAAAAAAAGAGCAGAAAGATATTGGATCAGTCATGTGACCACTACTTTATATTCCTTCAGAAAGGTAAGTAATTTTGGCCAGTGGTAGGGGAGCATTTGGCAGAGTATTTATTATGCAGTGAGAGCCTTTGTATTGCCTCCTTCTTTACCCTTTGAACCCTGCACTAGAGCGCCGTGGACGTGGTTGCCGGTGCCCTCATTCATTCATCACAGCAGCTACAATTTTTGTGATGCAAAGCATGCCCCTCCGCTGCCTTTGCAGCTAAAGGGCAAGTGGTTTGGGGTGGTAAAACCACTATTGCAAATGAGGCCTCGTTCACACAGGTCGTGCTATTGGTGTTTTGTACATCCCCATGCAAGCAGTCTCATTGATGTCAATTGGGACACAGCAGCTGTATGGACACAGCCAATGCTCCCAATCTGATATCTTTGTGGGTGCAAGTGTGTGTCCCCCTACTCATACTGTCTGCGATCAGGGACACGCACCTGTACACACCCGCAAATTTGGAGCAGCGGTTGTGTCCCTGCAGCCACTGTATTCCAAATGACATCAGTGGGACGTCATGCACACAACATGTGTGCATCCCTGTGCAGGTAAACACGGCCCTCACACAGGTGTACACTGTAGTATGTTCCGTATGAATGAGGCCTAAGATCGAACCTGGAGAGATCAAAAGCCCAAATATTCCTCAGCACAGGTTTCCATGAAAGCTGATCATAGTCTTTATCTGACTTTTTCTGACCATTTTTAAAATGTCCTTGTACTAATGTATCTTCATAATGCCAAATCGGCCATTACTACTTTCATGGAAATAAAATATTAATAGATAGGCGCTACATTTTCCCAAACAATAAACTTCATATAGTGCAATAAGTACAAGATTAGTACCACCTTAGGAGTGTCATTACGTCACTTCCGGGTCCGGGAATAGCTAAGTGAAAGCGAGGCTTGAAGTGCAAAGCGGCCATCTTTAAAAACATATATGCCTGAAACACTGGTGCTGGTTTACAAGCACCTGTACAAGTGAGTGGAATATTTTTGTCTATGTGATTTTGATTCCTATTAAAGTACTACACTTAGATAAGCTATTCTCTTGTCTGATTCATTAATTGGCCGGCTTCATTCCTGTGGGAGGAATATCTAAAACCAACCTAAAGTATATTACTGGAAAACCTATTGGAATCCCTTATATCTGGCTATAACCCATGTAGATTTAGAGGGAGACAAATGGAGAATCCAACCAGAAAGGGTGGTTCCCTATATAACCAAAGGCGCATTTGACCACCATAACTGAGGTCAAAGGATCTAGTGAGTGAGTCATCTACACTTCATGGTTATGCACACGCGGTGAAGATCACAGTCACATTTATTTTTTATATATTTTTTAGATTTTTTTTACATTTTTTGATTTTATTCACCCTCTTTGGAATTTTCTATTACCCTATTTTGGGACAGTTACAAGAGTTGTCATTATATTCATAGTTTTTTATTATTTACTTCACATGGTCACTATTAATTGAATTGCTATACGGAGGAGTTACAATATCTCTTTGGTCTAAGCACACTTAGCCACCCACGATCACATCACCCTGAATGCACCTGATCTTTGAAGCCAAGCAGGGTTGTACCTGGATGGGAGACTGCCTGGGAATATCAGGTGCTGTAAACTAGAATTTTTTGTATGGACCAAAATTGAGATAACCCTCAGGTGGTACTAATCTTGTACTTATTGCACTATGTGAAGTTTATTGTTTGGGCAAATGTAGAGCCAATCTATTTATATTTTATTTGCATGTTATAAGTGTTAATCACACATAATTAGGGGCAGCTTCACTTAGAATAGAACACTGAGACAAGATTTGTCTAGGGTCACTACAGTTGGCCAAAGTTTTGGGGACCTTGCACTTTATAAAGTGGTTAGTTATAGGGATTATGTGTATATACGCATCCCTTCTTTATTGTAGTTTGATATATATATATAGCGCCTACCTATTCTATCTTTATTACTATTTTCATCATCCTGTAATCATCCTTTTTTATAAATGGGAAATGCATTCACTTTAAGGGCTGGTTCACACAGCCACTTTTAGTGTGGTCCAGTGCGATTCAGGATATTCAAAATGAATGGGCTCAAATCGCACCACACTGCACCACATGTGAATCGCACAGGAACAGCAATTCACATGCAGTGCTGGGTGATGCGATTTGAGCCCATTCATTTTTAAAGAGCTGAATTGCACTGGACTGCACCAAAATAAGTGCATGCAGTACTTTAAAAAATGCATTGTAACCAGATTGCCTGATACTTCTGCACCATGCAATCCTGTGCAGACAAACGCGCTGCATTTGTGACCTTCGCTTGGGGTGTCATTAACTTTACATTGACACCTGCAGCAGATTACAACTGCAGTGCATTTTCAAAGCTGTTCTGATGTGAATGGGCACTTAATAAAAGGATTGCCCAAGAAATGCTTTTACAGCCCTAATCAATAGGTCCTAATTCCCAAGATCTTCAGTGGATTTAAGGTGTGTTGTGGGCTGCAGGCTGTTAAATGAAGCCAACAGTCAGCAGCATCAGAGTTACTGAATGAAAAGGAACTGCAGACAAAACAAAAATTACTAAAGCTGACCATACACTAGTAGATTTTTGAACAAACATTTGCATGAAAATTCTCAGCACAGGGGCGGACTGACCATTGGGGAACTCAGGCACTGCCCGGGGTCAGTAAGGGGCCCCATGAGATGTCCCTGGTACCTTTCATAGACTTTTTTGGGTGTGGGCCAGGACACGGGCCCCATGATCCCCTATTGCCCGGGGGCCCCATGAGTTGTCAGTCCGCCCCTGTCTCAGCACAATCAACAGGTTGATGAATGTCGATGGAAAATACTGCAAAATTTAATTTGGTTTTTAATATTTGATTTTTGAACAAATGGACATTCCCAAACGAAAACCACATACACTGTTAGAATTTTGTTTGAGAAAAATTTTCCATCCTGCTCCTTCAATTTTCTAATCCCTGAGATCAAAAACGAACTTCAATTTTACCCCTCTAATGATTAGATAATCAAAGGAAAATTGTCAGCAGTCTCTGACAAACCTCTGTAGCACTACCTATAGTGAATATTATGTGTGGCCCCCTGGAGATGTCAGGGGCCAAAGTCTAGGCCCCCTCTATTTAGTAAGTCTACTGCCAATGCTCTCAGTTATGAAGGAAGAGCAGGATTGGTTCAAAATATTGTTTGGTGTATTCCTGAATTAGGGTCTAGATACAAATTGGATGGATTGTTTCATTCCATCCTCATACCACATAGTTTTGGTAAAGCTGTTTGTCAGCCATACATGTAGCAATTTGTGATCCATCTAGGTGCCAGCAATCACATAAATTAGTGACTCATTACACTGTTCAACAGGTAAAAAGTTTTGGGCATACAATTAGCTAATCTTACATAATTTTGGGGTGCTGAAAACGAAAATGACCCTAAAAAATGTTGATTGGCTCTAGTTTCCATGATATATTCACCCATCTAATGACGTAAGCCATTCAAAATTATGATGCAACTTCAGCTGCATATTGCTCAATTGATACTGGTGACCAATAGAAAATTGCATGTATACTGAGATGATGCAATATTAGCCTTTAATTGCATCACTTCACTGCATAAAAGCTGCAGTATCTGTAGCTGATTGTAGTTCGACAGCGTCTTTACATTTTGTTTTATGCTTATATAGGCTACTCAGTAATGCCTCGAACTTGTGTGAATAAAGCAGATAATTTCTGCTATATCTGCGGTGAAATAACTTTTATCTCACAAAAAAGGAGGATAACAGGAATGATTAAGAAAGCCTACAACTTGTATTTTGGCTGCAAGATAGGAGACCAGGACAAGAGCTGGGCACCACATATATGCTGCAATTCTTGTGGGACGGCACTGGAGCAATGGTTGAATGGAAAAAAGGCATCTATGCCTTTCGCTGTGCCAATGATTTGGAGAGAGCCAACAGATCATGTTAGTAATTGTTACTTTTGTATGGTGCCTCCAACAAAAGGGCTAAATAAGAAGAAAAAGTTATCTGTGCACTATCCAAATATTCCATCGGCAATACGTCCAGTTCCTCATGGAGAGGGGCTACCAATTCCTAAAGCACCAGAATCCTTCGTGGTTGAGTCAAGTGAGGAAGAACCTGAAGCGTGTAGTCATCAACCGTCAACCTCACATGACCCAGACTTTCTTCCATCCACACCCACTGAACCACAACTCATTACACAAGTGGAATTGAGCGATCTTATCAGAGACATGGATCTTCCGAAGAACAAGGCAGAGCTTTTGGGGTCAAGACTACAACAGTGGAATCTCCTAGCAAGTGATGTTCGTACGTCTTTCTACCGTCATCGTCAGAAAGATCTGATCCCATTCTTCGTCCAGGAAGGTGATATTGCTGTATGTAACAATGTTCATGGTTTAATCTCAGCCATCGGCGTATGCTATGATCCCGATGAGTGGAGGCTGTTCATTGATGCTTCAAAGGCGAGTCTTAAAGCTGTTTTGCTCCATAATGGTTGTCAGCTGCCGTCGGTTCCAGTTGCTTACGCGGTTTCAATGAAAGAAACGTATGAAAACTTGAAAGAGCTTTTAAGGTGCATCAACTATGATGAACATCAATGGTCGATTTGTGGTGACCTGAAGGTGATTGCTATCCTACTTGGACTTCAAGGTGGATATACTAAGTACTGCTGCTTCCTCTGTGAGTGGGACAGTCGTGCGAGAGAAATGCACTATGCCAAAAGAGACTGGCCATTACGCCAGTCATTGCAGCCTGGAGAAAAAAATGTTAACTATCCAGCACTTGTAGACAGCAATAAGATGTTATTACCTCCATTACACATCAAGTTGGGATTAATGAAAAACTTTGTTAAGGCAATGGACAAGAATAAAGCAGGTTTCAAGTACCTGATTAGCAAATTTCCAGCACTTAGTGCTGCAAAAATAAATGAAGGAGTCTTTGTTGGGCCACAGATTCGTAAACTTATTCATGATGATGAGTTTCTTTCTCTGTTGCGTGGAAAGGAAAAGGCTGCCTGGACAGCATTTGTATCAGTGACATCAAATTTTCTTGGAAACAATAAAACACCAGACTACAAGAAAGTGGTAGAAAAACTCATCCAGACTTACAGAAATCTGGGTTGCAACATGTCTCTAAAAATTCATTTTCTACATTCGCATCTGGATTTTTTCCCACCAAACTGTGGAGCAGTGAGTGATGAACACGGAGAGCGCTTCCATCAAGACATTGCAGCTATGGAAAGAAGATATCAAGGTAAATGGAGCCCATCAATGCTTGCTGACTATTGCTGGACAGTTGTTAGAGATAGCCCTTTCCTCGAATACAAGAGAAAAGCCAAGAGAAGCAAAACCGACACAAACTGAAGACAAAACTAGTGAGAATCCTAAGTATTAAAATGATTCAACTTAGCTTATGGCTATAATTTTTCTTGGTAATCCTATGCAATATATTATGCCATTTAGGCTTTGTTATGTAGTCAATATCACTTGCTTTATATTTGTGGAAAGACATCTATATAATTATTGTGCATTATGTAGTCATTACGCCTATAGTAGAAAACTTTCCGTTTACAGAAAAACTAGAGCCAATTGACAAATTTCATTGTTATATTTGAACTCAGAATGTGAAATTCATTAAGAAATGGATCCTTTTGTTTCCAAAACTGGCAAAAAATAAAAATTTGTTGAACAGTGTTATCAATTAAATTATGGAACAACAAAGCACACACTGTATCGTTCTGCACTCGACTGAAGATATCAACTGAAATTGTGAGCGATCAGAAATCTGTACATCTATTACAATCAATCATATAACTCTGTATAATGATCACTTCTTTACATGCACACAGATATTTTTTTCAAAACTCAGCCGCAGCCAATCGACATGGCAAAATCTGTTGATTTATCCAATAGTGTGTATTTGGTTTGTGATTTTTTTTTTCATCAAGGTGTTCAGTTTAGTTGCATTGATTGACAGAATCATAAATATACAATATGTGAGGCCATCATAAGATCGACGGCCAATAATTACTGATAAACTATACTTTCAACATTTTCAGTCTAACGCACAGTGCAGAAGAATACCATATGTGCCGAATTGTTTGATATTTTATTCAGTGATTAATCAATTGCCTACGAGTGCTCATTTGTAGATTGATCTACAAAACACTATGTATTTGTACAATCAGATTGTGATGTGTATGGTCGCCCCTGTGGTGGCCATACACTATACAATTTGATTGTACAATCCCTGCACAATTTCCTTTAGCTTTACCTAAACTAAGTATGTGGGCAAAACTAATAAATCCATTCAATTTGTATCAGATCAGGCGGTCCCTTGTACTACATAGTTAATGGTAGCTCTAAAGAAGATTGTATAGTGTATGATCAGCTTTAGAGTGAGATATTTTTGCTTTTCAAAATTTATGACCTATAATGCAATGCCAAGCTGCGATTTCTAAAGCGAGCAAAATCATCTCTTGTATTAAGAGAGGTATAGACTCCAGAGAGAGAGATATCATATTACCCCGGTACAAATCATTAGTAAGACCTCATCTGGAATATGCAGTTCAGTTTTGGGCACCAATTCACAAAAAGAACATTGGGGAACTGGAGAAAGTACAGAGAAGGGCAACCAAACTAATAAGAGGCATGGAGGAGCTCAGCTATGAGGAAAGATTAGAGGAACTGAATTTATTCTCTCTTGAGAAGATGAGATTAAGGTGGGATATGATCAACATGTATAAATACATCAGTGGTTCATATACTGAACTCGGTGTAGAGTTATTCACCCTGAGGTCAACACAGAGGACAAGGGGGCACTCTTTACATCTGGAGGAAAAGAAATTTAATCTCCAAACTTTGAAGGTTTCTTCACAGTAAGAGCTGTGAAAATGTGAAATTGACTCCCTCAAGAGTTGGTTCTGGCCAGTTCAGTGGATTTCTTTATAAAAGGCCTGGATTCTGTCTTAGATACACAGAATATAACTGGATACTAACATTTATAGGTAAAGTTGATCCAGGGAATATCCGATTGCCTCTCAGGGGATCAGGAAGAAATTTTTCCCCTGCAGGAGCAAATTGGATCATGCTTTGCTGTGTTTTTTGCCTGCCTCTGGATCAACTGTGGGTATAGGATTATAACTTTTTTTTATTTTTAATGGTTGAATTGGATGGGCTTCTGTCTTTTTTAAGCCAGACCAACTATGTAACTATGAAGTATATTTGCCTCCAATCTCAGTTTCTGTGTGAATGTTCCTATGTGACAGAAGGAAGTTGAGCTGTCAGACATGGAGAAGAAGAGACTACCCAGAAGGATAATCCATTTTGCGAGTGGAGAGACGATGGAAGAGTACAGCACCGAGGAAGAAGAGGAGGAGGAGGAAGAGCACAGGATCGACTTTAGGAATGTGGACACGGTATTGATTTCATTCTGACCCAGTCTGCTTAGTCTTGCCCTGTAAGTCTGATTATTAGACTGAAGATACAAACTGACCAAGCTAGCATGGAACATGGATCATGGATCTCTGTGATGCTGCAGCTGTCCCATACTCTAATACCGAGAACTGATCCATCACATGACCAATGATCGCTCAGCTCTCAGTCTGCTCCAGGCAGAGAGTGGTGACTGTCAGTCACTGCACTCCACTCTTCTCCTCCAGAGCACACTAGAGCATTAGCCCAGAAGGGGAGGTTGGTACGGCTGGCTCTCACTTGCATGCTGAAAGATGGAGCCATCTTTCTATATCTTGCTATTAAAGACATAAATGTACTCCTGTGACCCACAAGAGAAGTATAGCGAAAAAAGCTTTGGTCATACTTCTCTTTTAACACAGCAGTCTTTGTTTTTCTGAGTCCCGTGTAACATAGTTTTAGTACCTGGTGATCAGGCAGAAAGTCTGTTATTTTGCAACTTTCTTTAACAGATTGATTGGTCCAGCAAAAGTGGCAGTTAGAGGTTTGAAACAAATGATTTACCATTGACAGGTTTGCTTACAATGGTCAGCTTTTGTTTATGTAGTTGAAGGGCTGTAAAAAACACTTGTAAAGCCCATATAAATCTGCTAGTCCATATAATATCACCGTCTACACAGGTTGACAATGCTGATGTCCACAGGTTGCTACAATGTTCCTCCAGAGATACAGTGAAGGAGTGAGTGTAGATGTCCTATGGAAGGAAGTCTGTTAATGACTGGATCACCAGATGAAAATAAAGGGGGAAAAAAAAGCTTAAAATGGAATCTAAAGACTAAATGAAGATGTGAAGCTTCTAGGGAAGATTTTGAGTGTCCGTATAAACCGATATCTTTGGCAGTTGATACATAGAGACCAGGTGGGGTTTGTTCCTGGACGACAGGCGGGGGACAATGTGAGGAAAGTGATCCATCTGATACACATTTTGAATAGTCGGAAGATCCCAGGATTTCTTTTATCACTTGATGTATATAAGGCTTTTGACTCTCTGTCCTGGGATTACCTAAGCTATGTTTTTCAACGTTGGGGTTTTGGAGATCATATCTTATCTTGGATCGCTGCACTTTATTCTTCCAAGCCTGCCTGCGTGAAATATGCCAGTTTGCTGTCAGATCCTTTTCCAATTCTACGAGGCACTAGGCAGGGTTGCCCTTTATCCCGTTTTATTTGTTTTAGCCCTTAAACCTCTAGCAATCGCTTTGCACTTAGATGATATTACTGGAATCCCTTATGCTGGTCATCAATATAAACTGAATCTTTTTGCAAACGATGCACTTCTAACCTTCACAAATCCTCTGACTTCCTTACCAAACTTGCAACACTTGCTTTACCGTTTTTCCGCTATCTCCGGTCTGCAGATCAACCCACATAAAACAACAGCACTTAACGTTTCTCTATCTTCTTCTTTGGTTTTACATCTCCAACAATATTTCCCTTATCATTGGGCATCCTCTTCTATTGATTATTTGTGAATTAAACTAACTGCATCCTTTTCCTCCCTCTTCTCCTCTAACTACTACCCCCTTTTGCGTACTATTACTTCCCTTCTGCAGTCATGGCAATTCCTTTCACTATTCCTATCCTATTCCTAGCCTATTCCTGTCCCCTCTTTTTTTTTTCTGTGCCTATTACAAAATAAGATTTTTTCTTTTTATTTGGGCCTTTAAGCGACCGCGGGTTTCGCGCTTTACTATGTTTTCTCATAGACTTAAAGGGGGTTTAGGGGTTCCGAATATCGTTAAATATTACCAGGCGGCTCAGCCCCACTGACCTTATTGTTTTTGACGTCCGATATCCTGCTTTGGACTCTTTTGGAATTCCCTAATTGTAATCCCAATCCAAGTCAAGACCCTATTGTGGCTCCCTCATAAACTCCGCCCCACTACGCTAAGCCCTCTTATGTTACATAATTTGAAGCTTTGGGACTCTATTAGATCTTCGGGTGGCCTCATGTCTCTATACCTACCCTTAATGTCCTTGTTTAATAACCCTCTTTTGCTCCCTGGTCTGGACCAGCTGACCGCCTTTAAATGATGGTCCGAGCATGGTTTTACTCAAGTTTGCCATTTCCTTTCTTCGCGAATGTTCCACTCTTCGGCTTCATTACAGGAATCGTATCAGGCTCCTTGGACTGAATTTAATCGCTACCTTCAGCTGCGCCATTGGGTTTCTTCTCTGAGACGGACCTCCGAGTTCCCTTATAGGCCATCGGCATTTGAACATCTCTGTCGGACATCTCCGGTGTCCCCAAGCACTATCTCTCTTCTCTATTCTGCACTTAATTCTGCTTCTTCTCCTCTGTCTTTTATGTTTCACGTTGGGAGTGGGACTTGGGAGCATCTATAGGCCCAGCTGAATGGAGTAAAGCATTGTTGATTAAATCCCGTTGCTCTTTCAATATGGCGACTATGGAGGCTGCTTATAAAGTTTGTTTGCGTTGGTATTGGGTGCCTGCCTGCATTGGGGATGTGATTCACATTTGGTGGTCATGTCCTCATCTAGTTGGGTTCTGGTCCAGCGTTTTTGGCCTACTATATTCCCTTTTCCATGTTCCCATTCCAAAAGACGTGAAAGCGGCATTACTTCACTGCTTAGTTACAGGCCTGTTTGTGCACCAGCTTGCCACTTATGTCTTTATAGCCGCTAAATGAGTCATTGCCAAGGCTTGGAGATCACCCTCTGTCCCTTTCTGTAAGGTTAAGCCTACCCTGACCACCCTGATGTTACATGAAAAAATTACCAGTATTGTTGATGATACTCATACTAAATTCTTGAAGATCGGGTGTCCTTGGTGGACGTATGAGTTCCCCAGTCTATCTCCATTGGGTTTTGGGGACTCTCTAGCTTTGTGGTTTTTTTCGGGCCTATGGGAGAAAAACTCTTCTCTTTTACTTCTTCTTGTTCTCTGTTAATTTCTCTTCTCTTTCCTCTTTTCTGTTCTCTGTATTTTTGTCTACCTCTTTTCCCTGGTTAACTGAAACGCTATTGTTTTTTTTTGCTAGTGCATACTGTTTGATCACTCGGGCATTGTTCCTGAACCATGAAAGCCCACGATAGAGCTTTGGCCTCTGGGCGGCTCTATATTGCTAATAATGTTTTTCAAATGTTTGATCATTGCCTGTTGAATTACTCATCGGTTATCTATTACATGGCACCCCTGCGCAGGCGATCAGCTGTTTATATTGTTCAGCGTTTCAATAAAACTTTTGACAAAGAAAATGGAATCTAAAGATTAGTAAGCTGCAATACATTACATATTAATTTTTGCGTTTAGATATACTTTATTGTTCCAGCATCTTTTTCACATGTGTCCTCACTGGAAATATTGTCAGTTTCCCTGACTAATGTTTACACCCACCTCTGGTTAGACCTAGTAGTACAGGTGAATAATGTTCCACCTGCATGGAATTCTGGGAACTGTTATTTCAAGAAGTAACAATTTTCTTGTTGTGTTTTTCGGCAGACTCAGATGACCTGGATCACATACATACAGTTTTGGATGATTCGGGTTGCCACCACCACCTTTTATAGTGAGTAATAAGATGAATTGGTAAAGTTTTGTCTCCTTTGGAACCATTTCACACGTTTTTGAGTGTATGTTAAAGCTGAACTCCAGTCAGATATACTGTAAAAGATATCCATTAAATCAGCTCCATATTAAATAAAACATCTGGTAATTTTTTTTTAATGTAAGTAGTGTAAGTACCTGATTTTGACTTTGTATCAGCCTTTTTCCAGTCCCTGTACAGCAGAGCTCAGACTGGAAGAGGCCGAATAAGTCTAAGGAGCCAGTTGTGTGCACTGCAGTGCTCATATGATAACAAGCAACAAGCTGATAGGAGAGAGTAGAGTGACAGAAAGATGAGCTCATCAGTCTGCTGCTTCTCCTTTAACTGTCCAATCACAAGGTGGAACAAGACCAGTAAGTGTTACTGAACTGCAGTGGAAAAAAACACATGGCTCCTGCCTTGCCAGATGAGGGTGTGCTAAGTGGCAGAACTGTATACATTTCAGTACTGGAGGGACTGAAACACAAATACTTTGGTAAAATGACTCTCATATAGGTATTTCATCTGAGCACTTACTGTAGCTGTTGCCAGAAGTTCAGTTTTAAGAGATCACATGAACTCACTCCAATTGCCAATTTAATAGGGCCCACATTACCCATTCCACTAAATAGTTATTTATCCTCTTCAACTGCTGCCCGTTAGTATTGAGGAACTGTTGCTAAACTCTGCTCCTTCCATTGGGTGGAATACCAAAATAGTTATTTCTGATGTATAGTGTACGTTAGATTTCCTGCTATGTAATGGATATTGCATGCTGTTCTTGTGGTAGACTTTAAGGCCAACTCCACACAGATCTCAAAAGCAGCATGTGGTGTAATTACCAAAAGCAACCCAACCTATAAACACTGAGGTCATTGGTTCACTGTGACCTAAAAGGAATGGTACTGGCAGCATTTGACAGGCTTAGTTGCGTGTGTTCCTGTTTCTGTCAGTGGCTCCTTTTGAAGAACCCATTTCTGGTCAAATTAAAGATGTAAGATGGTGATTTTTATCAACTATATTAGAAGAGGGTTGAAATTGCCCCCCCCAAAAATCTGATTGACTTTTAAGATGTCGCTTTTTTTCTGTTGTCGGTTTAGCCATTCAATAACATGTATTGAAGCTGTTAGTTTATTGCCAATTTTCAGCTTCACAGTAGCTGTTTTCTGGTGATCAATCAAAATTGTGAGTTGTAGATTTCATGGTTTCTGGTGATTGTTTGCAATTGTATTTGAGATTCCTGGTGGATGGAAAGTGGCTGCCATGTATATGGACATCTTTTTAGTTTTCAGAAAAGTGGTGGTGTCACATATATTTAAAACAATGGACTTGTGTACTTATCATTCATGTATTTAAGCACCTGAGTCAGCTAAGGATTAAAGGTATATCTAAAAACAAAAAATTAACATATTTCAGCTACCAATCTTTAAAAGCATTTGTCTTTTTACTCACCTGGTGATCTGGCCTGTAACACACTTCCTGTTTTAGGATGATTCCACTCTGGATTAAGGAGCCACCCTTGGACAGTAGCATTGTGGAGAGCATAGTATTAGGTGAACTTGCAGATTTAGATGGATTTTTCTAACACATTAATGCGATACTAAACATTCTTTTTTTTTTTAAATAACTAACATGTCTATACTTACCTGCTGTGTTCAGTGGTTATGCACAGTGCAGCCTGGATCCTTCTCTTCTCGGGTCCCCCATGGGCTCTCCTTGCCCCTCCCTCCTATCGGGTGCCCCCACAGCAAGCAGCTTGCTATGGGGGCACCCGCTGCTCTGTGTGTCTATGCACACACAGGGCCATGGCTTGGTTGCGCAATCTCTTTCTCCTCATTGGCTGACTGGCTGTGATTGATAGCAGCGGGAGCCAATGGCTCCCGCTTGCTATCTCAGCCAATGAGGAGGTAGAGACCCGGGACAACCGAGGCTGAAGTGCACATCGCTGGATCTCAATGGGGCTCAGGTAAGCATTGAGGGGGCTGGGGGCACTGCAGCAAGCAGAAGGTTTTTTACCTTCATGCATAGAATGCATGAACGTAAAAAAACCTAGAGCCTTTACAACCATTTTAAAGCCAAACTCCAGCTAACACTTTTTTAAGCAGTCATTGACACAGTTTATTTCCTTTTGAGATAAAGGTTTTGCATAAATGAATAAAAGCTGATCATTGTAAGCACCCCTATCAGTAGTAAATGATTTGCCTCATCCCTCCAACTGCCGCTTTTGCTGGACAGTTTGTTCTATTATTGGAAGTTGAAAAACAAGAGACTTCCAGGCAGGATCACCAGGTGAAAATATAGGAAAGCCTAAGAAAACCTAAGAAAGAAAAGGAATTCAACCACCGCCTTTAAAGATTGGTTATCTTCAATAAGACTTTTTTTTCTTTTTTTTGGGTTTATATGCTTTATGTGGCTCTTTCACATCATTCCATTCTAGTTCATTACATGTTAGTGCATTGTGGTGTGTTTCCTTAGTGTGTTGGGGTGCCCAAAAAAATTAATGCAGCAAGACAAAACAACATACATACAGTTGTGTTCAAAATAATAGCAGTGTGTTGAAAAAAGTGAATAAAATCCTTCTAATAGCTTTTATTTCCATCCACACAAATGCATTGGGAAAATAGCAGTGTTTGTATTCTTCTTTACAAACTCAAACATTCACTATATAAACTGAAAAATGTTTTAAGATTTTGCTTTCCTTTGAATCACTTAATGAATATTTAGTTGTATAAGCACTGTTTCTGAGAACTGCTGTACATCTGTGTTGCATGGAGTCAACCAACTTCTGGCACCTGTGACCAGGTATTCCAGCCCAGGATGATTGGACTACATTCCACAGTTCTTCTCTATTTCTTGGTTTTGCCTCAGAAACGGCATTTTTGATGTCACCCCACAAGTTTTCTATGGGATTAACATCCGGGGATTGGGCTGGCCACTCCATAACATCAATCTTGTTGGTCTGGAACCAAGATGTTGCACGTTTACTGGAGTGTTTGGGGTCGTTGTCTTGTTGGAACACCCATTTCAAGGGCATTTCCTCTTCAGCATAAGGCAGCATGACCTCTTCAAGTATTCTGATGTATTCAAACTGATCCATGATCCCTGGTATGCGATAAATAGGCCCAACACCGTAGTATGAGAAACATCCCCATATCATGATGCTTGCACAACCATGCTTCACTGTCTTCACAGTGTACTGTGGCTTGAATTCAGTGTTTGGGTGTCGTCTGACAAACTGTCTCTGGCCACTAGACCCAAAAAGAAGAATCTTACATTCATCAGTCCACAAAATGTTGCGTCATTTCTCTTTAGGCCAGTCAATGTGGTCTTTGGCAAATTATAACCTCTTCAGGACGTCTTTTTTTTCAACAGTGGGACTTTGCGGGGGCTTCTTGCAGATAGCTTGGCTTCACATAGGCGTATTCTAATTGAAACAGTACTCACAGGGAACTTTACACCTTCTTTGATCTTCCTGGAGCTGATGGTTGGCTGAGTCCTTGCCATTTTGGCTATTCTATCCTTTCGAATGGTAGTTTTTCGCTTTCTTCCACGTCTTTCAGGTTTTGGTTGCCATTTTAAAGCATTTGCGATCATTTAACTGAGCAGCCTATCATTTTCTTCACTTCTTTATATGTTTTCCCCTCTCCAATCAACTTTTTAATCAAGGTACGCTGTTCTTCTGAACAATGTCTGATGACCCATTTTCCTCAGAATTTCAGAGAGAAATGCACTGTAACCAGCATGTACAACATTTGCTGCCTTCCTTCCTTAAATAAGGGCAATAATTGCCACCTGTTTTTCAAAGAATGAATGACCTCCACACCATAGAACTCCACACTGCTATTATTTTGAGCATGCCCCTTTCAATTAGTGATTCAGTTACACAGAATCAGCAGCATGCATGTCATGACTGTTGGGTCTGTTGGATTTCTATTACTCTACTACACCTGCTAGTAAATTATTTAGCATGTAGAAATATCATTTCTACCAAAAACAGTGATTGATCAGGTTAGTGATGTCTGACAGCTATTATTTTGAACACAACTGTATGTATTGTGTAATACTTCAATTCATAGGTGTAAAGGGGCTTAAGATGCAGTGTTTTTAATTGATTTGATTTCTTTGGCTGAATTTGATGGACGTGTCTTTTGTTTAACCTGACTAATTACATTCCTATGTTTATGGCTAGTCCTACCAAGGAACTTGGCCATCAGTCACCTCAACAGCAATATAACTCAGGTCATTGTGTTTTTAGTGGTTTCTCCACCATGATCCCCAAGTATGGCAACTTTTACAGCAAAATACACTGCATATACCTTTTGAATATCATAAATATTACTTTACATGAAGACCAAACCCAATAAGGTTGATGTCCCACTTGTGATGCTTGCCATAGGAACTCCATAGAGGACGCAGCAGGGAGGTAAAATACTGACCTGTTTTCATATGTTTCTTCCTCACCTGCTAGATAAACAAACTGTCGCTCTCTTGCTGGCGACTTACATTCTGCAGCATTTTCTGCAGCAAGTGATGAATAGAAAGCAGGTGAATGTTCTTCCTGCATAGTCTAGCAATCCTGTCATTGGAGACTTCTCTCAAGCTACAGGATCGTAAGTGTGATATAAGCCTAAGGAAGATTAGATGTTGAATAAGAATAGGCCCACGGGGATGGCAACATTGCAGAAATGGACATCATTGAGGACAGATGGAATTTTTAGGGTTCTGAATAGAAAGATTTGCTAGGGGCGGGGACAAAATAAAAGCCGTTATTTCTTGTACAGTTTTCATTGGGTGAAGCAGCAATGATAGAGCTTAAAGAAGAGCCCAAACATATTCTCCCCAAAAGCCTTCTAATGTCTTTGTCCACAACTTGTTAAATTATCCCTCTAATTATCCCTCTAATCTCTTGTCCTCCCCAAAATAACCTGAAGTTGGGGGAGCTAGAGTTTTTACCAGTAGATCACCACTGGTTGCCTTTTAACCCTGAGCCCCCTGGGGTAATGAATAAGCTCTGTCTTTAGCGTGAAATGTGTTTACCTGTCAGTCCTCCATTGTATTTCCACTGTCTGTATTGGTTTTATTTTGGTTCAATAAAGTGGATTGTTTGGAGTGCAGCTGATCGGACGTTCTTTGTTCTCAACATGGAGTTTGTAATTGCAAAAAAAAAGCCTGTATGTGGCTAATAGCTATGTTCTGTTTTATGTCTTGCAGCATGTGATTTCCTTGGCGGAAAATTAGCGAACCTGTTTGGACTGAATTCTCCCAAATATCAGTATGCTATTGATGAATACAGCAGAGCACAGGAAGAGGTAAAATGATAAAAGTCTTCTTCAGCCAAATGCATTGATTAAGTACAAGTATGGGAACTGCTTTCAGTCACAAAGTTGTATAAATGAATAGATATGTAGTGCTACCCTCTCATAGGCCGTGGAGTTTCCTTAAGCTCTGCACAGCTCGGGAACATGCATTTTCCACACTTTCATCCAAAGTCAGTAAAACAGCCCTTGACCTTGGTTTCTTTTTAGTTTTGTTTAGTAAATTTAACTTGAGGTATATGGGATGCCCAATAGAACTGTACAACTTTGGAGGACAAACTTCTTAGCAAAAAGGAAAAAAGTTAGCAGCACATAGTCTTTTTAAGGAGCACTAGGTCCCCTTAGTGAACCTTCCCAGACCCCAGATGAAAATCTCCTCATCCACCTGGCTGTCTTGAGAGTGTCCCTGAGCAAGTGATTCCGAGATGTACAAATAAGTAGTCCCAGGAAGAACTAGTTGGGTATTGCACCTGATTGCCCTCTTCCTTCTTTGGCTCAGGGGGCTGTACTCACACTGTCCTCTCCTGTAGCTTAATGGGTTCCAGCTTATTTCAGGCCTTTTGCTGGGCTGGCTCCTTCCCTGTTGACAGGCTGTCTTTCCTAGGTAGACTGTGGGACAGTGGAGACTCCACACCAGCAGAATCTTCCTTACTCCATCTTCCCCCTGACTTCAACTCCCTACTGAACAGGTTCTCCCATATTTAAGGGATTGTCCTAGCCACCACGCCAGACCTCCTGCCTGGGGATTGGCCAGGTTCCTTCAAACATACAAATCCAGTCCTCCTCCCCTTCTCTGCCCCTCTTCTAGAAAGTTCCAGCAATTTCTAGAAGGGTGGGAGGGCGCCAGAAGCCCTGACATGTGCAGCCTCCCAACTTAACCCGAAGTGACTTCATTGACTCACTTCCACACCCAGGCTTCTAGCAAACCTCTAACTAAACACAAAAAGCCTACCTAAACTAGAGGGAGCTACACATATATTGTCATACTCCATCTGTCCCTGCTGTGTTATATGGCTACAGAATATGACAACATTTTCCATTCTTTAAAAACTTTGTTTATTTGAATGGCATTCCACTTGCCATTCATGTACATTTGTAAATTGTATTCTTGTGCTTTAGAAATATGCATTTTATTTATTTTTATAAAGCCCGCTCTACGGTCATATTGCTGCCCCAAAGTTGGGCCCCTGGTCCTTCCGACAATCTCTATCAAATCTGATGATCAGATATAGCAGATTAGGCCTTCCATTGCCACAAAGGAGCCCCATCTCCCCATGTATGGCCAATTTTTGTCATCCCTAAAAAGCTAATTAGAAACTTAAGTGCAGTGCAAGCTACTATGGTTGTCCCCCTTTCCACTAAATATTTTTCTCGCTATTCAGGACAGTGATGACGAAGATGATGGTACTTATATTGAAGAAACAGGAGACAAAAATGTCCTGAGGGAGAAGGATTACTTGCAGATGCAAACAATGGAATATGGAACCATTCAAAGCCAGGAGACATCACTGGATGCAGAAGACAAATATCATCTAGACTCGGAGACTCAGGAGCCCAACACTGGTCTGAATGAGAAATAGAGATAAATGAACATATAAACTGAAGACTAAGTTTCAATCACAAATGGATTTATGTGAAAAGAAGGATGATGGTCTTCACGTTCGTGACTACCAAAGCTGGAGATGGACCTTTTGAAGCCTGGTAGCAAGCCTGAGTGTACCAACTGTCAAGGATACTTTATATTTAAAGGTTGTAGCATTTATCTAAAGATATAGAACAGGGGTAGGAAACCTTAAAGAGGTGGAGATCTACCTAAACAACATGGGAGAAGTCAAATATCACGGGGCACAGTGTAGGCCAATGTCTCCTCCTCGCACCTGTTTTAAACCTCTAATTGCTGTACTACTGTGTCACAATCGCATGCATTGCACGGCAATCATGGGTTTAAATCAAGAAGTGAGGAGGCAACATATCGCCTCCTCACCACTTGCCAAACACACTAGGATTGCTTTACAGCGTAGCAGCAGTGCCTGTTTCACTTGCGAATGAGCCCTTAGTTGCATCCAGCAGCAGCACCCTTAGGGCTGCTGTTCACATGTACATTTGGGGTGTGGTAAAACCCTGTGGTCCAACTTTACAAGTAGTCCCTCTGCATTGCACTCTGTTTGATGCTCTGGGGTGTCAGTTCAGCAAGCCCTGACAGTGATCTAACTGGCCACCTGGCCAAGATCTAGTGCGAATATAGAAGAATGAACGCAATAGAAAGGAAATGAGGCAAGATGGCAGCACAGTGTGGCAGTCAACGATTTCCCCACCACCCTTCTTTTTCTATTACATTATTGCTATGAGAGTAGACAGGTTGTGCTCATACCTTTTACCGATAGAAGGAAGTGACTAGAACGAGTTTACCATTTCCTGCTTACTATCTGAAAGGATTCCGACCTTTAGACCCTTTTCTTTTATATCAGTATTTTCCTTTTTCTGTGCTGCGCAGCTATCTGGGTGTGGCACGGGCTCGATCGATCGGGCAATCAAAGTAAACCAACACTCAGGTGGGATACAAGAAGATTGCGAAGTTTATTACGTACATTACAGCTTATATTGACAAAAACCACAAACCCAAATTATCCAATAGTAAGACAAACCCAAATTATCCAATAGCAAAGCATACCTTTCTCTTTTACCCAGATACTAGACAAAGTTTAACTTTCCCTAAACAGTTAAACCCCAGTCTGTACATTCTGCCTATTTGGTTATGTCCCCGGATCTCTTATCTGAGTATCAATCTATATTTTCTAAGAAACTTTGAGAACATCTGCGATATAGCTTTCATCCTTGTACAATTGCGGTTACACCTGTTACATACACATTCTAAAATTTTCCATATAAGCTTGAATATAATGCTGATATTTCTTATTTCATTTACTTAAAGCATCACTCTAACTCGTTATAAGACAATGCAAGCATAATGAAAACAAAATGGTACATGAATCAATAGCCCTAGCTCATATTTTCCCACAATCCCCTCTTTGATCATAATGAACCTTTGTTCAACATGATCACTCAGAATACCACACCTCCTCTTTGGATTGTCCAAACAAAGCAAGCCTGGACCAAGCATCTGTTGGAGAGGTGGAGTCTGGGCTCTTGGGCTTATTTGCTAGCTTCATAGTCTTACCCACTCCCCATATAGCAAATTTTATTACGCAGTATATAGATATAAGAAACACTATGATCATAAGGATTACAATTCCTGCTTTCTTGAAGAAACTAAAAATACCACTGAAGAAATCTCCAAACCACCCTCCAATTGAGTCAAAAGGATTCCAGGAATCTGGCAAATTATGGAGTTCCCCTGCCAGTCTCTCTCTCTCTCTTCATTATGGCCATTTATGACATCATAATAATCTGGAACTTCTATATCCATTGTTTCCTTGGTAAAATTATTGAAATAAATGCAGCATATCTGTTTGTTGTTGGTCTGATCACAAATACCCGTGACTGCCATCAGGAGCCTCTCTTGTCTCTGTCTAATGATTTCCTGTTCCATCCTTTTTCATAGTAACTTTGCAACATCCCCGGGCTAGTATTTTGGGATCCCTAGGGATTGCCCTTCTTTCCCGAGTTGCTAGTCTACCTCTATACATTCTGCCTCCTGGAGTAATGGGATGACCTGAACCTCCAGGTATATACAAAATCCTTATCACCACTGTAAAAATTGCAAAAAGAAATACCAAAATATAAATTGCAATTCCTATTTTGCAATATTTTGGAATACCCTGGCACCACTTTTGAATACCCTGGAACCTCCCAACTTTTGAATACCCTGGAACCTCCCATTCCTTGTTCCGTTGTCAGACAAAAGGGGGTCCTCTGTTATCTTGGAATCCCCTTTGTTCTGAGAACCCTCTTCCTTTGGACTCTCTTGAAGAGGCTTGGTCTTCGTAGGATATGGTCTCTTAGTTAAAGGGATAGTTCACAAACAGTAAAATGATGAATAAACTCACAACACCCTCCCTACTCTTTTGTTGCATGTGCCTTTATATGATCGCTATCTTCCACCACTTTTGCCATCAAGTGTAACGTTCCGGCACTTGAAAACTTCAAAATACAGAACTGGAAGCTGTATAGCAGCATGTTTCTTGCAATGGTGAGTGCTTATTAGTCAGTGCTGGTCACATGACCGTGTCGACTGATGAGAATGCTCCAGGACGCCATTATACCGGCTGGAAAGGGCATTTGAAGATGGGCTTTATGGACCATAAATGGTGTTTCTCAAATATATTCCAGTGTAATGTGGCCAGCACTGTTTGTCTAATATGCCAAACAAACAAGCTCTAGGTGTACGGGGAGGAAGATGGAGTTGCAGTATAGTAGTAGGCATGGTGGTTACCTGCTTCGTCTTCATTAGATTACCAGCATATATATTAGTTAGGGCTAACATTTTTGTATTGGCAGATTAAAAGATTTGTGTGGCTGCAGATTAAAAGGGCCTTGTGGAGATTCCAGATATCAGAACACTGCTATCTCTGAGACGGGGCTGTATTCTAGGTTAGTACAGCTGAGTATTGTAGTGACTGTGCTCTAATTTAGTGCCTAGGCACCCGGACAGTAGTTAATATTGTGGGGATACAAGTCTCACCACTCTGTATTTATAATAATGCTCTTGGTAATGCTTTGCTACAAAACTGTGGCTTGCTGGGAGCCAGAGGAGTTATCCTGAGCTGGCCTACAGTTTTTTGTTTGCCAGTATCCACTCCTCCTGTAGACGGCAGTGTAAACCGACAGTGCAAGACTTCCCGTGTCCTTCAATGGACTCCAAGTAAGTCTGTTTTCACACTGATCAGCTTTTCTTCCATTTTTGTGTTAAAAAATACGTTTTTTGTACTCACTGTAGGTCCTTAAGGCTACTTTCACACTGCTCTATCGCAAAACGCATTGCCTCATTTTTACTCTATTTTTGCTGTGTTACTGCTGCATTTTGCACCTGTGAAAAAAAGGACTTGTGACTCAAAAAATGCACCAAAAACACAACCATAGGTGTAGTTTTGATGCCTTTGTTGTGTGTTTATGATGCGTTTTCCATTCATTTCAATGGGGATGTGCGGTTTTTTTTTTTTTACCTTACTAAACATGCACCAAAAGTGCAGCTTCCAGGACTTTGAAAAATGTAAGGGACCAGCAACTGACCAGTGTGAAGAGTTCCATAAAATGTAATGGTCATTTGTTTTTCTTCTGAAAAAAAACATTTTTCTGATGCTAGGCCCACAAACCTGTACTTGGAGAAATACAGACTCTACTATTGCTTATGCCTTTGTAAAAATTCAAATTGGCTGGTCATCTTTGGCTTTAATGTTGTACTAATGTAGATTAATGACTGACCCAGAATAAACATGCAGAATGAATAATCTGCTGATTAATTCCAGGGCAGTGACTGAGAAAGTACTGAAACCATTGGATCGGTGTGAAATCCAGGGTTGTGGTATTTTCAGAAGGAGGGTTGAACAGTGGGATCATCGGTGCGCCCTCAGTACAGGCTTCCTTGAGGCCCCTTTGACACTTATGCATTGCCCTTAACACCTGGTAAAAAGCATGTTTTATCGCACATTAACACATCACACACCACTCTAAGTTGCGCAATGCACATACCATATGCTGTGTTAATATTTAGCTTCAGTTACAGTATCTGCTGCATAATTGATGGGCTGCCTTACTGGAACACAGCTTACCTCACATTACAATGTGCGTCAGTTCACAGTAAACTAATACCAAGGTGTGGAGGGGGCCTTAAAGTCAACCTAGGGGGTGAACTGAAGCAAGTTAATGAGCAGCTTTACTTTATATTTTACAGTATACCACTTCCATAGCCATGGTCTTACTTTTTGCTTTATGGGTGGGTGCACCCTAATCACGCCCATTTTAAAAGTGGGTCTCACCCACACCCCACCCGCATTTGGCCCCAATCCCACAGTTAATTCCTTTCTGAGTTACTGTACATGTGCTGTAAGTTAGTTAGGATGCCAGGACAGGATATGGCCCAGGACACAGCATCAGCAGGAAAAACAGAGGGCCAAGAGGTGGGACTCTCCTTGAAAATCTGGGACAGTTGACATCTATGCACTTAAGCACAGCCCTCCTGGATCAATTTAAGATCATGGATGTGTTCATATAGACCTGATCCTTCCTCCCTCCCCACTGACACCCTCATGGCAATGTGCAGACCCGCCACTCATTTGCCTGGGCACCGCTCATTGTGTCATGGGAGATATGATTCACTTTTTTATAAGGGGAGCACCAGTGCTTAGAACACTTTAAGCCGTTAGTGTTCATCATGAGAGTATAAGGTGAAGAGCTGGCAACTCGTTCTCCCGATGAAAGTACTTTATTCGTAAAGGGTACACTGTGCAAGTAAGGGCTCGTTCACACTTGACTTTATTTCTAACTCTTGCCAAATGCCCCTATAGTGTTTGACAGGCGTTAGACAGGCGTTTGGGAAGTATTTTTAACACTCCTCAAACGCTCCCCAAATGCCCTATGCCTGGTTTCGAGGCGGTTAAAACCGCACCACAAATGCCTAGAATGTAGTTAAATGGTATTAACGCTCTGCAAACGCCTTGCAACCGCATCGCAAATGCCTGCCAGGCGTTTGAGGAGTGACACCATAGACTTGAATGGGAGGCTTCAACATGAGGCGTTGGTTTTGACGCGACGATAACGCTTCAGTGTGAACGTACCCTTACAGCAGATTACACTTTTCCGTAAGAAAAAGCCTCACTGAAAGGGCTCGTTCACACTTGGCTGTTTTACCAACGCTTGCCAAGCGCCCCTATAGCGTTTGGCAAGCGTTGGTCCGGCGTTTGTGGGGCGTTATTAACGCTCGGCAAACGCTCCGCAAACGCCGCATGCACGGTTTAGTGGCGGTTGCTAGCCGTTTGCCGAGCGTTAATAACGCCCCACAAACGCCTATAATACAGTTTGAGTGGTGTTACCGCTCCGCAAACGCCCCGCAAACGCGTCGCAACCGCACCGCAAACGCCGGCCGGGCGTTTGCGGAGCGGCACCATAGACGAGAATAGGAGGCTTCAAAGCCTCCTGACTCGACCAGAGGCGTCCGTTTTGCCGCGACGCAACGCGACGCAAACGCTCCCGTTAGAACAGCACCATGTGCTGTAATGTGCAGAATTGGCAGAGGCGTTTGGGAAGCGGTAAAAACGCTTCCCAAACGCCTCTCTGCCGCCTGCACACAAGGCTAGTGTGAACGTAGCCAAATGCATAAGCTGCTGTAACTTGCACAATGTACCCTTTATCAATAAAGAACCAGTTGCCGGCTCCTCACCTTATACTCTCATGCTGTGTAAAGTGCCAGGAAGACACTGTGAGCTTTGGAGCTCCATCGGTCTACCTCCTGGGGGGAATTAACCTAAGGGGTACATCTTCATTGGTGTTTATCACCCAAAGACATGAGGTTTTCTGCCCAATGCCAGTGAAAATAACAAAACGAGATGTCTGGGGGTCTCATGTCTATGGCAGTCTTAAAAATGAATTCCAGGTATGGTACATTTTTACATTTTTATATAGTTTCATTGGTCCAACTTGGAGTACTTTGAGTAGGGTTGGCCTTGCTGTTTGAGTCGAACATAAATTTGACTAGAACATCGGACATTCCTGTGTTTGGCTAACAAATGAACGGTAAGGACGTTCAGCGGTCTGTTCGCGCCCCACAATATACTGTGACTTGACAGTGCATTGTGATTGGCCAAAGCAATGCACCTGAGCAGAGGTCAGATGCAATGCTTTGGCCAATCACAGCACATGATGATGTCACAAGAGGCGGGGCCACCCAGTGAAATCAACCAGGTGACCCCACCCCCTTGTGCCATCATCACAGTACAGTATTTAAGAACTGTCAAACCGACACAGCTGTCAGACAGCGGGAGCCAGCGTCAAGAGTGGAGCGTTTTGGGTTCTTTTCTCGGGTTGGCGGTGGCAGCGGGCATTGTGATTGACGTTGGATCTACTTCGGGGGACTTTTTATTTTTGTTTTTAATAAAGGACTTGTGAAAGACTGTTTTCTGTCATTTTTTTCACTAAATTTTTTTTTTTTGGTGTCGATGAATAGTGGTACCATGTACCCCATACCCATTCACATAAGTGGGCCGGGATCTGAGGGCCCACTTGTTAAAGGGGGCTTCCAGATTTCGATAATCCCGCTCCTGGTTGACAAGAAGAGGTCCTTGTCCTCATCAACATGGGGAGAAGGTGCTTTGGGGGGAGCTCCCTCTACCCCAAAGCACCCCCTATGTTGAGGGCATGTGGCCTGGTATGGTTCAGTAGTGGGGATGGCGCTTGCTCCCCCTCCCCCCCTTTCCTGACCTGCTAGGATGCATGCTCAGATAAGGGTCTTGGGGGGGACCCCCACGCCATATCTTACTGCATACTCAGATGCGGTAAGATACTGCTTAGTGATTTGTCCCTGTTCAAAGTTCGCAGTTGCACTTTCGTTCGGTTCCAATGTTGGACCGCAAACCAAAAAGGGGGTGTTCAGCTCATTACTAACTTTTAGTATGGACACTCCAACCTTAGTGCCAGCATTGATAGATTCATGTGCCTGTCTGTGACCAGTACTAGAACCTGGTCCAAGCACCGACATTTTCAAAGCTGAAGAAATTCTAAGTATCTAAGGCTATGTTCACACTAGCTTTGGCAGCAGGCGTAAGAGAGGCGTTTGGGAAGAGTTTTTGACGCTTCTCAAATGCCTATGAAAATTCTGCACATGGCAGCAAACAGTGCTGTTCACACTGAAGTGTTACCGTCGCATTGTGGCAAAACTGACGCCTCATGTCCAGTCAGGAAGAGTTGAAGCCTTCCATTCAAATCTATGGTGACGCTTCGCAAACCCTATGGCAGGAGTTTGCGGAGTGTTAATACCATTAAACTTCATTATAGGCATTTGTGGTGCGGTTTTAATGCTTTGCAAACGCCTATCAAATGCCTCAAAAAGGGGCATAGGGTGTTTTGGGAACGTTAAAAACGTTTCCCAAACGCCTGTCTAATGCCTGTCAAATGCTATAGAGGCGTTTGGCAGGAGTTAGAAATAAAGTCAAGTGTGAACGTAGCCTAAGACACCCTTTTTGAATTCCCCAGAATGTGTGATTGAAGTTCTTGTTCTAGGTTTGTGGGGGGAGTTACTTCAGTTGTAGGGGTCCTGAGGTCAGAGTTGGGCTTTTACTTTTACTCTGATGCCAAGTGACATAGACCCTTTCTTGTCCATATGACTGGGCCAAAGAGCTCACAATTAAAATCCATGTGTGCAAAACGTTCTGCTCGCAACCTGCATATAGCATCTCATTCAGGGCACAGGCAGCTCATCTGACAACAGGCTCTGAGACTGCAATGCAGCAAATGAAACAAGGTTACAATATTTCTTTTTCTTTTGTAATTGTAACATTGAGTCATTTTATAAGAGCAACTGAAATAATGTGTCAAGTTTATTATAAATCAGTCCCAATCCAATATAAAATCTTGCCTTCCTAACCAGGAGCAGTTTTAACTATATCAGTGGATGCTGGAAGAAAATGTCAGTATCAAGAAATAATGGAAAAGACAACCCGACGAGGATGGGATTCGAACCCATGCGTGCAGAGCACAATGGATTAGCAGTCCATCGCCTTAACCACTCGGCCACCTCGTCAGCTGCTTCCTCTTCCGCCTACAGCTCTTCTACAAGCCTACAGCTCACATTACAGGTTTTTGTAATTTGTAGGATCTGGTCAGAATTCTCTCTCTGTCTGATTGCACCCACCTGATTGAACTCTGTACCAATGAAATACCTACAGGATGACAGACCAAATAATTTATTTCTATAATTTGCTTTTCTTTTATATATACATACAAATATATAAATATATGTATTGTAAATACAACATATAACTATAGAAAAATAAGAAAACCACTTTTCTCATCTCTGTAACATAGGGGAAGGTGTCCTGTAGTCCAGAGAGGTGAAGGGACAGGGTAGATAAACTTTAGGGGCAGTTCACACGACATGCAATCCAGTGCAATTTTTTCTGCAATAGAAACTCATTGATAGTAGGTTACATGGTTTCAAATGGCATAGTTCACACCAGTGTGGTCAGCTCCAGGGCGTTCCAGTTCCAGAAAAAAAGTAGAACATGCTGTATTTTTTCTGCACTGAACTGTACTGGAATGCAGTAAAATGCATCGGAACGCACCAAAAACTCACCGGAAAAAACATATGCCCTTATTTAAGTTGAAGAAAAAGAGGAAAAAATGAACTGGAACGCATCAAAAATGCATTGAAACACATCAAAATTGCGAATACAGAACGCAGCTGGATTTCATTTTTATGGTGTGAACTGGCCCTAAGGGGGGGCATTTTCATTTTTTTTGGTGGAGCTTAATAGAGCTTTAACCCTTTTGCTGCCGGAGGCATTTTTGCCATATTTTGCACACATTTAAAAAATAATTTTAAGCCTGAAGTTTACTTAAAACTCTAAAAACATTATATATTATCTGAAAGCAGACACCGTAGAGAAGAAAAATGGTGGTACTCTCAATTTTTTATGTCACACAATATTAGTGCAATAATTAGTGCAATGGTTTATAAAATACAAAGTTTCAGTAATATGTACACTAAAGGTAATTTTAGGACACAAAAATGCAATATATTACCCACTTTTTTGGTAAAATATAAAAGATGTGCCAAGTAAATAAATACCCAACATGTCAAGGCAAGCACCTGTGGAAGGATGACAAACTTTGGTATGCTGTATTTTCCATTGGCAACATTGTGAAAGCCCGTGCAGGTCATCAATTTAGAGTTAACCATAAATAATGGGCCTAGAATTTTTTCTCTCACTCTGGTGTGCACAGCGATATGTAACATGGCTATAGCAATTGGCATTTTCGTACATAGGCGGCTGACATGTGCATTTACAGTCATACAAGCGTGTATGTGAGGGTGAGTGGGAGGCAAAAAAAATTTTTTGGAGAGAGATTTAAGTTTGGGTGCAACTTTTATTTCCTACACTTCTTAATTTTTTTTTTCACTAAACTTAATTTTTCATCACATAGGGGACAAGTTCCCTATCTGAATTTTTTTGGCCAACAGGTTGTCCTTAACCACTTGCCTGCAGGGCACCTTCACCCCCTTCCTGTCCAGGCCAATTTACTTTGAATGACAATTGCACGGTCATGCAACACTGTACCCATATGACATTTTTATGATTTTTTTGAGACAGATAGAGCTTTCTTTTGGTGGTATTTAATCACCTCTGGGTTTTTTATTTTTTTTATAAACAAACCAAAAACAACTGAAAATTTTGAAAAAAAAAACGTTTTTTTCTTAGTTTCTGCTATAAAATTTTGTAAATAAGTAATATTTCTCCTTCACTGATGTGCGCTAATGAGGCTGCAGTGATGGGTACTGATAGGGAAAGAACAAAAAGAGGGCGCACAGGCCTAGTGCATTACCATAAAAAATAAAGTAGGTGTTGTACTCACAAACGACAATATAGTCAAGGCACATCATAAAAGAACAGCTGGATCAACACCGCGCTGAGTAACAGTCCGCAATAGGGAGTTTAGACATCCAAAAGACTGACGCGTTTCGAGGACTTGCCTCTTCCTCTGAGGAAGAGGCAAGTCCTCGAAACGCGTCAGCCTTTTGGATGTCTAAACTCCCTATTGCGGACTGTTACTCAGCGCAGTGTTGATCCAGCTGTTCTTTTATGATGTGCCTTGACTATATTGTCGTTTGTGAGTACAACACCTACTTTATTTTTTATTAAACATTTTTTATGGTAATGCACTAGGCCTGTGCGCCCTCTTTTTGTTCTTTCCCCATTCAGTATATTTGGATTCCCCCGGTCCATTTGAGGGCAGCAAGGTGTGCATGTTCCAGGACATTCTTAATGTGGTTGTAGCATCGAGTCCATCCCCAAGCGCAGGAGCATTTGTGTTTGCTGGATGGGTACTGATAGGCTGCACTGATGGGCACTGATAGGGGGCACTGATGGGCACTGATGAGGAGGCACTGGTAGGTGGCACTGATGGGCATTGACAGACATCACTGGTGGGCATTCACAAACATCACTTATGGGCACCGAAAGGCAGTATTCATAAATGGCACTGATAGGCGGCACTGATAGGCAGCACTGACTGGCACTGATAGGCAGCATTGACTGGCACTGTGAGGAGGAACTGACTGGAACTGTTAGGTGGCACTGACTGGCACTGATAGGCGGCACTGACTGGCACTGATAGGCGGCACTGACTGGCACTGGTAGGTGGAACTGATTGGCACTAATAGGTGGTACTGAAAGTCAGCTCAGATGGGCAATGATATGTGGCATTGATGTGCACTGGTAGGCACTGACAGGTGGCATTGATGGGCAATGACAGGTGGCATTGATGGACACTGACAGGTGGCACTGATGGGGCTACACTGATCATCAGTGCCCTGATGATCAGTGTAGATGTCCCCTCTGAGGAATGCCGATTACCGGCTATCCTCTCCTCACGAGCTGTCAGTGTGACAGCTCATGAGGAGAAAAATGCAGATAACCAGCATTTCCTTATTTACATGCGATCAGCTGTGATTGGACACAGCTGATCACATGACCGAGCCGAAGTCAGCGGCTCTTTCTGCTGATCGGTGATCTGCTGTGTCCCATGGAGGTGCGCACGCATGGTTAGAGTGGGAGGACGCCATATGTCGTCCTCCCAGAACGAGAGAACCGCCTTGTGCCCGTCATTTCCTTATATGGCGGGCAGGTGGTGGTTAATAAGACATCAAAGGTACACTATATTGCCAAAAGTACACCCCTCCAAATCATTGGATTCAGGTGTTCCAATCACCTCCATGGCCACAGGTGTATCAGGATCAGGATCAAGATCAAGCACCTAGGCATGCAGACTGATTGTACAAACATTTATGAAAGAATAGGTGATAGGTTTCCACCTGTGCAATAAGTCCATCTATGAAATTTCTATGGTCAACTGTTAGTGGTATTATAGCAAAATGGAAACACCTGGGAACAACAGCAAGTCAGCCACAAAGTGGTAGGCCATGTAAAATGACAGAGTGGGGTCAGCACATGCTGAAGTGCACAGAAGTCACCAACTGTCTGTAGAGTCAATAGCTAAATACCTCCAAACTTCATGTGGCCTTCAGATTAGCACAACAGTGTGTAGAGAGGTTCATGGAATGGGTTTCCATGGCTGAGCAGCTGCATCCAAGCCTTACATCACCAAGTGCAATGCAAAACGTTGGATGCAGTGGTGTAAAGCACGCCGCCACTGGACTCTAAAGCAGTGGAAACATGTTCTCTGGAATGACAAATCACGCTTCTGTGTCTGGCAATCCAATGGGCATATCTGGGTTTGCCAGGAGAATGGTACTTGCCTGACTGCATTGTGCCAAGTGTAAAGTTTGGTGAAAGGGGGATTATGGTGTGGGGTTGTTTTTCAGGGGGTTGGGCTTGGCCCTTTAGTTCCAGTGAAGGGAACTCCTAAGGTGTCAGCATACCAAGACATTTTGGACAATTTTCTGCTCCCAACTTTGTGGGAACAGTTTGGGGATGACCCCTTTATGTTCCAACATGACTACGCACCAGAGCACAAAGCAAGGTCCATAGAGACATGGATGAGCAAGTTTGGGGTGGAGGAACTTGACTGTCCTGCACAGAGTCCTGACCTCAACCTGATAGAACACCTTTGGGATGAATTAGACTGCGAGCCAGGCTTTCTCATCCGACATCAGTGCCTGACCTCACAAATGTGCTTCTGGAAGAATGGTCAAACATTCCCATAGACACACTCCTAAACCTTGTGGACGGCCTTCCCAGAAGAGTTGAAGCTGTTATAGCAGCAAAGGGCGGGGCCAACTCAATATTGAACCCTACGGACTAAGACTGGGAGGCCATTAAAGTTCATGTGTGTGTAAAGGCAGGCGTCCCAATACGCAATATAGTATATTTTAGTTGCTTCTGGATCATTAACATGGATTAACAAGCATTTTTGCACCCATCAAGCAGATATAACAAAACCTCTAAGCTCTCCATGCATGTTACAATCTTTGTACAATTAGCCTAAATCTAAGCAATTATGTAATCTGAGGAACTACCTAATCTTGCACTACATATTGTTGCTAGATCTAAAGGAGATTGTACATTCAGACTGTAAAGTGTACACTCTGTAGCAATCTCTATATTGATAATGATGGGATGTCAGGGGCCACAGCTTAGGCCCCCATATCTAGTATGTTGACCACCAATAATTTAGATACTTTTTCAGAAGAACTGTAAACCCGACTGTGACCACTAGATGACAGGATGGTAAAGCAAATCAGCACAGTGGTTTTAATGGAAGCACACATTAGTGTTGCCTGGCTGTCTTTAGCTCTAAACGTTTCTAAGAATTTGACCTGTAGCAAGCGTGTGATTTAGAAATATAGAATGAAGCCAGTTATCCCAATCGCTATCTTTGTTTCCAAGTTTGTGTCTCAGAAAGTATCAGAATAACACAACAGCCAGGCTGCTATCATTTTTCAAAGGAGAGGTCAGCAATAAAAGGACCACACTCAGTAAAGAGTTCATAACTAAAGGCAAAAAAAGTTGTTTTTTTGTGGGTTTTTTAGTAGTGTTGGATAGAGTGAAGAGGGATTAGGACACCTGTTTTTATTGTTGTCTGTGCCCTCTTTAGGGTGATTCACCCTCTCTATTTGTCTTGTTTACTGTTATCACCAAATGTGAAAGTAAAAGAAAATCCCAAATTTTAGGTTGACATCTGAACACTAATAGAGGGGGAATCTTCCAATGGGGAAACGTGTTCTGGTGACAACCAGGGATTCCCTCACTTAGGAGGGATTTCCTCTCACTTTCCAGTTTGGCTATGGGACAGGAAGTAAAGGGAAATTTCCCCAATGGGACATTGATGGCAAAAAAAAAATGACAGGGGTTATAAAAAAATAATTTTGCCTATGGTTCTAGGCAGGGGCGGACTGACCATTTGGAAACTCGGGCAATGCCCAAGGGCCCGGGGTCAGTAGGGGGCCCCATGAGATGCCCCTGGTACCTTTTTCATAGGCTTTTTTTTAGTTTGGGCAAGGACACAGGGGCCCCATGATCCCCTATTGCCCGGGGGCCCCATGAGTTGTCAGTCTGCCCCTGGTTCTAGGATGAATGAGTGAAAGGAAATTTCTATAATGGAGCTTTGGATAGCAGGAAAAATCCAACAGAGGTACTAACCCATCTCCGCACTAATCTAAAATGCAAAAAAAGATGTTTTAGTTGGACATAATTTAAAGTAGAAGTAAAGTCCACTTTATAAGTTGTACCTACAGGTAAGCCTATAATAAGGCTTACCTGTAAGTGCAGTTAATATCTCCTAAATGTGCACCATTTAGGAGACACGCACACAGCATGCAGCTAGTGATGTAATCGCTCTGAAAGGACAGCACAGCATGCCGGATCTTCAGAGCTCCGTGCCACAGCCGGGAGTGACGTCATCATGGCTTAGATTGTAAGCTCCAAGGAGCAGGGCCCTCCTAACCTTCTTGTATTGAACTGTATTGTGGCTGTATTGTCTCCCATTATATTGTAAAGTGCTGAGCAAACTGTTGGTGCTATATAAATCCTGTATAATAATAATAATAATGGCTCCAGCCATTCATACTGTCGGAGCTCGTGAACCCAAAAGGAAGACTGAGTAAAGATGGCTGCGCCAGATTGCTGTGATAGCACGATGCTGGAGGGATCAGGTATGACAGGTAAGTCTGTCATAATGTACTAGTATGCGTTGCATACTAGTGCATTATTATTATTATTATACAGTATTTATATAGCGCCAAAAGGTTTGCTCGGCGCTGTACATTATAGTGGGGGACAGTACATGAGACAATACAGTTACAAAACAATACATGAGGGGCTCGAGGGCCCTGCTCTTTTGAGCTTACAATCTAGGAGGGAGGGGATAGTGGTACAGGAGGAAGTGGCTGTGGGGGATGGAGTGGTGAGAGGAGTGGAGGAGATCGGCTGTTAGGTGAAGGCAGGGTAGGCTTCCCTGAAGAGATGGGGTTTCAGGGTGCGCCTAAAGGTGAGGAGGGTAGATGACAGTCTGATGGATTGGGGTAGTGAGTTCCAGAGGATGGGGGAAGTCCTGGAGAAGTCCTGCAATCGGGCGTGGGAGGAGGAGACCAGGGAGCTAGAAAGTAGGAGGTCTTTTGAGGAGCGAAGAGTATGGGTTGGGTGGTATTTGGGTATCAGGTCGGTGAGGTAGTTTGGGGCAGCGTTATGAATGGCTTTGTATGTCAATGTTAGTAGTTTGAATTCAATGCGTTGGGCAATTAGAAGCCAGTGGAGGGAATGACAGAGGGGGGCTGGCGGAAGCGAAAAGGTTAATAAGGTGGATGAGTCTGGCCGCTGAGTTCAGGATAGACTGAAGCGGGGATAGCATGTCCAGACGTGAGATAATAAGGTAATACTAATAATAATCATAATAACATTATGACCTAAACCTGCAGGGGGGTCATTTTCTTTTTTCTCGGGCTGTTTACTACTGCTTTACCCTCTTCACGCCGGCCTCCCAGCCTCTGGGCCTAGACATCAAGTGGCCGCACATTTGCGTTCTGTTAAAAAAGAACATATGTGCTGACAGCGTGCGCCCTGCGTGCTCCCAGCACACATGTCCGGTACTCACGGAAAGGTCCCGATCTCCTCTTTCGATCGGGACCTTTCCCGATCATGTGACCGTCTTGACGGTGTGTCGCGGCGGTCACATGACCCTAAACCCCACCCCACCTCCCGGCTTCTGAAACCCTTAAAGGGCCAGGAGGCTCCGGCGCCAAGGGGTTAAGCATTTCAGCTCTATTAATTGTACACACGTCATGGACCAGAGCAATTTTTACATTTAAGCTTCTGGCCTGTTTATTCAGTAATAAATTTGAATTACAAAATAATTATTACTTTTTTATCGAGGGTTGGGCAGACTTCATTGGCAATATTGTCTTAATTTATAATTTATAATTTTATTATCTAAGGAATCTATCGACAAGAAGGTGTAAAAAAATTTTTTAAAAAAAACTTTTTTTTTCAATTTTGATCAGTGTAAAAGTATAAAAAGTAAATTTTATTTGAAAATCAATAAAATAATTTTAAAAATTCTTAAAAAAAGCCTTCTGTCTTACCCCTGGTTCACATATATGCGGCTGTGCGGGCCACGTTTTGCGCGTGCACAAGAGTCCATTCATTTGAATGGACTCCCATGCCCCGTGACAGACAGAAGTCCCTGCACTTCTTCTGAAAACGCAGCCCGCATGGGAACCTCGGTTCCCAGTACGGTTGCCTTTTCCAGTGCGGGTGGCGTGCCATTAGAGCTAATGGCACCGGCCCGTGGGTCCACATTCCTCTGTGTGGGTGGTGAGGCTGCACGGATATTCATGCGGATCCGCAGGGGCACCACTCACACAGATGTGAACCAAGCCTTAATGATGTGATTGCTGAAAAAAAGCTTTGGACCTGTCCTGGAGATCTGTGGTGTACTGCTGATAATCTCTTGCTATGATTTGTAAAATACACATATATGAATACAAAGAAAAAAATTTATATTTGGGGTAACATTCAAAATGCTCTGCTAAAGTGACAAATCTCAAAATACGAATATCAGATTCCATTAATTTTAAAGTGGTAGTAAAGCCGCAATGTTTATTTTTACCTACAGGTAAGTTTATAATAAAGCTTACGTGTATGTAAAATGAATATCTCCTAAATGTACACTGTTTAGGAGATATTGTAGTGAGCAGCAGCCAGTGATGTCACTGGCGCATTCGCTCTGAAGGAACGGTATACCCATGCCGCTCCTTCAGAGCTGCGTGCCATGGCCGAGACTCTTATGTGCATGCGTGAGAGTGATGTCATTTTGGCTTGGCCATTCAAGCAGCTGCAGCCCTCGAACCCAGAAGGAAGACCGGGTGAAGATGGAAGCCTCTGTAATGGTGACAGCAATGGTGTTCTAAGGTAAATCTTTCATAATGTGTTAGTATGCGGTGCATACTAGCACATTATGATTTTGCCTTGCTACAGTTTGAGTTGATTGTAGCCGTATTAGTGCATTTGCGACAGAAACAATTGAGTACTGTCCGTGATACTTTTTTTATTTGCACTAACATACATATTTGAGGACAAGCTTTCGGGGAATGTCCCCTTCTTCAAGGTCTAAGCAGTACTGCTTCTGCCTTGCTACAGGAAACTCTTTTCTTTTTAAAGAAATTACTCCCGCTCTAATGGCACCTAAAAACGCGGTGCAGTTCTGCCACGATTGTTGTGCGATAGGCAAATAGCATTGCGCAAAGCTTATCATCCAAAAAAGCTCCTGCTCCTTTTTGGGTGACAAGATTTGTGAGATGCAGTGTGCCATGATTGCAGCGCGTTATATCGCACAACAATCGTGGTAGAACTACACAGCGTTTTTAAGTGCCATTAAAATGAATGGAATCTGATAGTCATGTTTTTGTAACCCACCCCCCCCTCCACTATCAGGAAAAAGAGACACACGGTCAAATGACAAAACTTTTTAAAAGTTAAGACAGAACATAAAGCAGACTATTCAAATAAATGAGCTGTCTTATCGCAACGCACATTTATGGCCGTACATTTAATGCACTGTAATGGATCCGACTGCTGTGAATGTGCCCTAACTCACCCACATTCCAATTCAAAACTAAAAAAGAAAATTCTGGCTTTAGATACCTTTTATATCGTGTCGCTGCCCCATTTCCCAACTGTGCAGAAATTTAATATTTTACCCTCCCATCAGACAAAGCTTTCTGTCTAAGGTATAAATCGTCTCGCTCAATTCTACCAAATTCTCAAGGAATAAAACACAGAACTGGTGCCTGTCCTCGAATGCCTCGTGCTTCGCCAGCCAGCCCCGCCACTCCTTTCTCCTCCATACAGCACTGCAACATTTTAAGCTAATAATATTTTTTTTTAATTAGAATCATCTGTATATTGCTCATGTGCTGTATTTGTTATGGATTCCATTTATCAAGTGATTGCCATAGCAAAGAAATTACTTGCAGAGGTTTGGTGGCTTTTGTGCACACGTGTAACAAACAAAGGTTCAGACTCCAGACAATGTGATATAATGTGAGGGAGCAACAAGAAAAGAAAATGAGTGATTTGCTAATTAGTCCTGTTAAAATTGCTAATCTAGGAGTGCAGCGCTATAAAATCATATATACAACTGATAAATGCATAAAGTGCCCAGTGCATGTGAATCCAGGAATTTATATGTGAAATAAAACAATATATATAAAAAATGGACTTGTGTGTAATTAAAAATGGTAAATACTAATAAATAATGAATAAATGTCCCATAAAAAGTGCAAATAGTCTTTAAGTGTGGAATAATTCTTGTGCTTAAAGCAGAGTTCCACTCACACTGTCAAAAAATAAAAGTCAGCATCTAGAAAAACTGTAGCTGCTGACTTTTAAAAAACAGACACTTACCTGTCCCTCGGTCCCGTGGTGTGTCCCCCGCAGCCCATTTCACCAGCTGTCCTGGATTCCTGTAGGCCGTCATCTTCAGTGTGGGAACCCGGCTGTGACTGCTTGCGGCTTCACAGCCGGGTACCCACTGCACATGCGCGAGTAGCGCTGCGCTTCATGAATGGTCCTGTAGTCTTCTGGGACCTGTCACGTGTCCCAGAAGACTACGGGGAGGGAAGGACAGAGGACACCTTCTGTTTCCGATCGCCTAGGTGGTCCGACCACAATTGGGAGCCGGTACCTGTCAAATTCGTGTACTTGCTCCCACCTTGCCCCCAAAGGTGCCAATCCTTAATGGGGAGCGGGGGAGCAGTCCTTAAAGCGGAACTTCCCCTTTTGGGTGGAGCTCCGCTTTAAAACAAGGAATTATGTATTCCAATACTAGTATAATTCATATAAGCAATGATTAAAGTGCTGAGCAAACTGTTGGCCCTATATAAATCCTGTATAATAATAATAATAATTTGGTGAAGTGCGGAAGGTGGTAAAAATGCACACTCACCAGATGTGCATTTAAAATGCGCAATGTATAGTATATGATGAAATCTGCCAGAGGCTGATTAGACATTGAGAAACCATGCACTGATAATACATCAACATTTTCATTCAACACAATTAGCTCTCTCCTCCTGTCAGCACAGGTCTATATGGTACAGCCTGATTGGCTCCTAATGCTGCCATTCCTTCTTGTAGTTCTGCTGCTGCTACACAGAGGAGGCTGAAATTAAGACAGATTCAGGTACTTACATTAGATGTATTTAGAAATACATTTAAAATTAATGTATAGCAGTTTGAAAGCTCTTAGTTGCTTCTCTGATGTAAATACCATTGTTTACAGAACCCAATAGCTTAAGTTGAAATTGCATACACAAGTGAATTAGTCAGAGCAGTGACTGATCCATTACTGGCCAGCAAGGTCAAATTAGACTAGCCACACCCTCAAACCATAATATCTTTTCTGTGTGTAACGCCCTCCTAGTTTAGCTAGGGGGAGCTAATGTTTTATTTTCAGTAAGGAAGGCTGAGTAGCATAGCAGCCTGGATGTAATAGTAAGAATGTTAAATTGCAGTCAGGAGCTGAAAGGCTCTGCAGGCCAGCCCTTCTGGAATTTCCCCCTGCTCAAGGGCTTTGGAAGAAAGCCTTGGGACAGTGGGAGGATCTGAGGAGTGGCTGGCTTGCATTTTTGAGGGATCCTAGCCAATCCCCAACAGAAATCTTGGCAAAGGGCTGGGTCACCCTTAAAAGTGTTGGAGCGTGCTCAATTGCAGGAGAGTTTGGGTGAAGATACTGAGGAAGATGTGAGGCTGAAGGCAGGAGGCTGTGAGGAGGCCCAGTGGCATGGGGCCTACCTGCAGGCCTAGAGCTGGGCAAAAAATGGCCACTGCCCCATTCTATAACTGGCCTTCACAGCAAGGAGCACATGGAAGGGTGACGCATGTCAAACAACAAAATAGAAAAATTCCCAGCTCTAACCTGCCAGCCAGCCTGCAAACAAACCAAATTAACCTGTCTAGTTTAGTTTAGTTTTAGGTAAGTTTTAGTTTTAGGTTTAGTTTACACACATTAGCAAATACATGCGTAAGCCACAGAGCCATCGTCATGGCACCCCAGTATTCTGTAGTTCCTAACTCTCCAATTTTAAGAGCCCTCATAGTAGAGGCACATGTATTTAATTGATAGACCAAGGGCAGATGGACCTGAGGGGACCCACCCATCCTTAAAGGTACAGGAGCACACTGGACACCCAGCATGTAGCACAATGGCAGCTAATTTGTCCAGTGCACCCCCTCAACCAACAATTCAACAGTACAAAAAATGGTCACTGCCCCAGTCTATAACTGGCCTTCACAGCAAAGAGCACATGGAAGGGCGACGCATGTCAAACAACAAAACATAAAAATTCTAACTTGCCAGCCAGCCAGCCAGCCTGCAAACAAACTGAATTAACCTATCTAACAGTATGCATTAAAATCAGGGGTTTAGTTAGCACACATTTGAAAATACATGCGAGGCCACAGAGCCTCATCACGGCAACTCCAATGGAGCTGGAAAGGAAGAAAGCTCAGAGCTTCACTGGCCCCCAGAGCAAGGACCACCTGTACAGCAGGGAAGGAACGACCCAGCTGATAGGCCTGGTAGCAGACACCAACCCACCAGTGGTACAGGAGAGGATCGGAGTGAGTACCCCTGCACCCCTGGTGGGTAACCAGATTCGCCACTTACCAGTGACTGTCCATCTCTTAAAGTGATAGGAACTGGATCCCCTGTTCAGGGATACCTCCAGATTGCTGGGTTAAGGAAAAGGAGTTCATCTAGGGTCTGGGGTGGTACATTTCGAGATGCTGGCTAGCTCTCCAACAGAGACTGTGGTGCAGTGAAGGCTTATAAATAGTTCCAAGATGTTGTCCTCAGTTCATCAGTACCCTTGGGCATCCTGTACACCCCTAGCCCTATTCTAGTTTAAATCCCCTCAATAAAACAACAAAACCAAAGCTAAAGGACTGATTTATGACTCTGGATGCAAGTCTCAGTGAAGATGTGTGATGCCTGGCTGTGTAGGACTATAGGGGACCCAAATTCTCTAGCAACTCCTTAAGGGGGTAATGCTACATTTGCTCTCTCTTTAGCTACTCATAGTGATTCATATACTTTTACTGTTGGAAGGAACAGTAAAGAAAAACTGTACAGCAATGCAAAGCATGAAAAGCCCAATCTGTCTGTGTAATCAGCAAACATGGCTGCCCCATTTGCATACAGTATACATTTACAAACTATAAGCAGAAAGTAGGTTTTAAGAACATTAGGCTGAAACCATCTGGGGATGATGTGGGCTAAGGCTTGGTCCAGTTATATCACGGTTGGATTTCACCTCACGCAAAAAGAGTTTTAACATGATTACGAAAATAAGAGGGGAGAATGGGCATCCTTGCTTTTTTTCTTTTTTCTTTTACTTGTCTGTTCATTTTTGTTTTTTTTCCTGGAGATTCACTTCAAGTTTTCCTTTTCATCTCCAATGCTGATCTGGATGTGATTGCTAGTTCTGTGGCAATAAGGACAGTTTCTTACGAAATACATTTTCTGATAAATATTTCCATTGTGTTTTGTTGAGGTTGATTTGGCCGGATCTCTGTGATTGCATGGCTTGTTTCTTAAGCAGAAAGGAGCATTAACTAGAAAACAGCGCTGGAACGCATACAAATATCTATCACTAATGGACTTCAAATGTTAAAATTTGTGATGGCATAATAATTTAAAAATTGCCTGGGAGGATTGGAAGTAAGCCAGCACTTGTTTTGTATTAATAGAGATTTCTTTCCTAGTCCATCCAATTCACTGCTTCTTTGTCCTTGTTTGTATTTCATTCATGTGTTCTCCTCACCCATATAAAGCTATTTTGGGATAAGGTCCTTTAGCACCCAAGGTGAAATTTCAAAGTGTGTTCCCCACTCAAAAAGTTGTAAACTACTTTAACAGCATAGATGGCAGATCCTGTCGATTTTGCACCCCATTTCTGCTGAAGCATTCAAAGCAGTTACCTCTTTTGCCTATCCTTCGGCTTGGCCCTGAAGCCATAGGGCTATCGATGCGTTTTATAATGGTCATACCATGTACACAAGGGGACTAGGAATAAGCTGATGGGTCAGTTCATCCAGCCCCGTTTCGCTGTTGCTGAGTATCATATATAGAATCATTATTTCTAACACTTCCATACTATATATATCAGCTTCCCACTCTTACTGGTTCCTAAGGAAGCAGAGGGTTCTTGAATCCACCACATCCCTAGGAGCTGCTGCCATCATGGCACATTTCCTTACATGGCTGGGATTCCCTGGACATGTAAGCAAAGGGGTGGGGATAGCAATAACATCACTGATAACAATGATATCACCACTATTCCCACCCCTTCCCTTATATAGCTGATAACAGCTGGTTAAAGTGAGTCAACTAAATTTGGCTAACAGAACAAATTAACCCCATTGACTACAACAGGTCAAAACTAAGTTTACCTATCCTAGCACCTAACTAGTAGAGTGCTACATCAGCAATTTCAAACATTTTTCTCCTTCGTAAATGTCAATGCTGCTGCAGCACTTGCTGTACAACACAGAAATGTGCTCCTGTCCAGGGAAGATTAGGGCATCCCCAGGCCTGTTACTTAAAGAAACTGGGCATTTTTAATGTTTCACTTTAAGCATTTAAAAAGCACCGCTCCTGGCATAAGGATTTATTTGTTTATGTGCATTGGTACATGGCAGTACCCATCTCCAATGCTAGTTTTGATACTCCCTTGCCTGTTAGCCCAGAAAATGGGCATTTATAATTTGACAGATTTTACTTCAATTGGGTTTGACATTCATAGCAAACAAAGCTCAAACCAAACCCAGGCAGCTTGGCTCATCCCTAATGGGGACCAGGTAAATGGGTAGGCTTCATTCTGCATGATGTCAGCAGTGTCCAGTAATGAATAGGCTGTGTTCTCAGTGCTTTCACGGGTCTCTAATGAAAGGACAGGCTGCATTCTCAGTGATGTTACTGGTCTCCAGTAAATGGGTAGGCTGCATTCTCAGCAATGTTGCAGGTCTCTAGTGAACAGACAGGCTACATTCTCTGAGATGTCACCAGTCTCCAGTAAATGAATAGGCTACATTATCAGTGATGTTACAGGTTTCTAGTGAATGAATAGGCTGCATTCTCATTGATGTCACCAGTCTCCAATAAATGGATAGGTTGCATTCTTAGTCATGTTATTGGTCTTTAGTGATGGATTGACTATGCAGCCAGAAAGAGTTATTAAAATATTGGTCAGACTGGAATTTGAATTAAACAAACCTTTATATTTACCTGGCTTTATCAAACATCTTTGAAGATGTATAAATACCTATTTTCTATAGAGATATAAAAAACATATGTTGTTTTCAGGATACATAACCTTCCAAAAAAACACAGCTTCAAAGGAAGATGATGACCTATTTGGAAGTCTGGCTTTGGTGAAACACATGCATCTGGTTTGTATTTTGCAGAGAACATGCATTTCATCCTGTGTTATTCAAATGACTGCATGAATCCTAGCAGAGATTAGCATTTTGCCAAGAATAAGAAACTAATAAATAAAACATAAAAAAGCATCATAAAATGTTTGAAATACTTCTTAATAAGGAGTCTGTGTTTTATGAGATGCAGGCTTTTACCCTCTGTACCCGCAAATGACGATCAGGGAATATGTACAGAGGTTGTTCTCAAAGTTCTTGTAACTAAGATGCCCTTCTTTTGGGACGCCTGAAGGTACATGGTAAGTGAACGTAAGAGCATCTTTGACCGCCAAATATCAAGTGCTACCAGGCGGCAGGTATTGTTAAGTGGGATAGAAAGGTCAAAAGTAAGAGCCGCTGTACAGGCTCCTTTACACTAGCACATAATGATGCACATAATGCGCATGCTGGCATCCATTGTGCACTCACATTGCCATGAATGTTACAAGACATGTAAGCAGGTGTTTACAAGTGTAGGGTTCAAAGCAGTTTAGGTTTTGAAGGCTACCTGGGTGGGACGGGGTTAAGCTAACCTCCACCCTGTGCTGTAAATAAATAGGGAGAAGGCTTGGCCTGGGAGAGCGGTCTGTATGGGAAGAACGAGAAGGTCAAAAGATATAATCAATAGCAACATCTGGAGCACACTGTTAGGGACTGTGGCTGCCTAATCAGGACTCTGCCACTTATGGACTTCCACCTTGGGGAAGTTATGCACCGGGTAGCCTGATGTTATTTAGTTAGTTATGCTAGGAACAAAGTGTGATTTTGCATTGTTTGACTGTATAACTGAAGAAGGTCCAGTAAGTTTTATCACCTGCTTTAAGCCTGGTCTAAAGTTATTCAAAGGAGTTCATGAAGGTACATGGAGTATTGAAAGAACAGGATCTGTATAGCACACACGGAGTGAAGAGTAAGTAGGAAAGGCCATCATGAAGGGTTAAGTCAGCAAAGGAGTTGTCGGAAGGAATGTAGTTGCTATGGGTAACCATGAACTGGTGGGGCTGTAATAGCAGCCAGGAGCGAGGAGTGGTGCCAGGCATGGGTAACAGGTCCTCTGGTACTAAGGAGGTCAGTGCTCTGAATCCTTCCCTACTGATTGGTTCCCTAAAAGCAATCAGGACAAAACCCGGGTACAGAGACCCCAGGAACCTAGCTGAAGCAGTTAGTCAAGTGCATGCATGATGTCTGAGCTTAGTGCATGGTGGGACCCCATTCTGTTACTGGGAGTGAGGTGGTAGAGTAATGCTGGACTGGTGGAGCGTGGCATAGGCTTAGCGGTGCCCCTCCAAAATGCTACATTTTGGAAGATGAGGTGTGCAGCAATATGGGATGAAGTGTCTTACAGGAGGAAGTGACTATACAGCCGCACAAGGTGAGTGGCACACCTCTGAGTCGGGGTTCTACCTTATTGTTGACATTCACATGAACACAGCCCTGCCTGGTCTCAAGCATTGATGAGCACGTTCACGAGAAGAAGTCCACGCACGCTCTAGGGGAGTAGGCCCTGCCCACACACACTGCAGATGAATTCCACGCATGGCATATTGTTACATAGTTAAATTAATCCAGCTGGGACCAGGGTAACTATGTATATACCATACCTAGACGATCCCAATGGAACCTAGAAAACACTGCTACTTCAGTTATCTCCTCTTGCTTTTGAGTCCCGTGCTGAGTGGCCAGCCTGATGTATATTGAACACAGGAGGTTGGCTGCTCAGTGTGGGCACCAATGAGCGAATGCTTTGCATTTTGTGAATGAATGCAAAGTGTTCTCTGATTGGAAAAGGTGAAGAGTGTGACTTCACCACCTTGCCCTTCCACCTCGTCCAATCAGAAAACACTTTATCTATCCTTAGTCCATTTGTATTCCCATATGTAAGGTTTAAAAATCCAAAGTCCAACATAGTTGGTAGAATGAAATTACGATTTGTTAGATACCAAATATGATGTCGATGTAAATCTGTATATTTCCAACATGTATTGTTAGATCCAACATGTATTGTTAGCCTTCTGGACCTTGTAATAAAGTGTGTTTGTTTTCTAACTGCTTGGTATCTTCCTATACACTAGTGTAACAACTTTTTAGGTATGTAACTCCATCACCATAGGCATTATGGAATATAAATAAGACTTGGCCCTGGGAATTCAGTTTCAGGTCAAAATAGATCATTATACCAGTCTGACAGATGTATATACTGCAAACTATTCTCCAGACTTGGAGATATACTTCAAGGCCTCATTAGAAGTCCTTTAACCACATGCCTACAGGGCACTTATACCCCCTTCCTGCCCAGGCCAATTTTCAGCTTTCAGCGATGTCGCACTTTGAATGAAACAGCGCGGTCAAAGTTTTTATAATTTTTTTGAGACAGATAGAGCTTTCTATTGGTAGTATTTAATCCCCTCTGGGTTTTTTATTTTTGTGCTAAACAAACCAAAAACAACTGAAAATTTTGAAAAAAAAAGTTTTTTCTTAGTTTTTGTTTTAAAATTTTGTAAATAAGCAAATTTTCTCCTTCACTGATGTGCGCTAATGAGGCTGCAGTGATGGGCACTGATAGGCTGCACTGATGGGCATTGACAGGCATCACTGATGGGCACTGAAAGGCAGCACTCATATATGGCACTGATAGGTGGGACTGATAGGTGGCAATGATAGGCGGCACTGATAGGCGGCACAGACTGGCACTGTTAGGTGGCACTGACAGGCACTGTTAGGTGGCACTGATAGGCAGCACTGACGGGCACTGATAGGCGGCACTGATGCACACTGATAGGTGGCACTGACTGACAAATGGACCCGGTACACCATATTTTGAGGTTTTGCATTAAAAAAAAATATGTTAGACACTGCTGCAATAATTTCTGCACAGAAATGAGCTGGAACACATCCAAACATCACAAAAAAAATAAAGACAGCTAATCTCAACAAATACTGCTCTCTGCTTCTGCTCTCTCTATTTCTTTCAAAATGTCTGAAATAGTTAATTTTTTGCTGTTTTTCAGTGCTTTCTGGGCATTCTAGAAGGTCTCCTGAGGTTATCTTAAAAAAACTGCAAACGCGCATAAACGTGGGGTACAAACACGGCTATACAGACATTTTTAATCTACATTTTCCAGCAGTCAGTTTCCATCGTTCAGAAGTGTCCCGTGTACATGGGGCCTAAAACTCAGATTGAGATTTTGATCTGAACACTTTTGTTACTGAATTACACATTTTGGGGAAATTGAGAATGGTTCACTATGACGCCTTCATTTTTTCCACACATTATAGGGTTTATCAGACCTCACTATGTCACTCAAGGGTCAATAGAACATCAAGAAAGATTCTGGGTAATTACCAATAATTGTATTTAAGATCAGATTGCTTGAGGCTTTTATGTAAAATATTTTATCCAGGGAGACTTTTTTCTAAACCTTGTTTCAAACACCACTGCGGTATCTGTTGACATTGGCTGCTCAGGATTAAAGTGCTTTGTTTAATGTCTGAGAGCTGTTAGGAGTCAGGAACAGGCGTGAGGAAAAACATGTTAGCTAAATGTTTGGGCACCTCTCTTGGAAAATAGTGATTTAATGTTTTCATGTTGCAGGGAAAACATCACCTCCCACGTTGAGGTCTGTGCAAAGTAAAGTCAATGAATCTCACTGGATTAATTATTGCTAATTGGAGGCTAACGCTGGGTACTCAGGGAATGTTTCACAACTAAAAAGACTGTTTTCTTTTTTTTTTTCATTCCAGTCAATGCAATCCCAGGGTTTCTCTTTAATTTCTTTTATTGAAAACAGCTATACAGTAGCTGCCTTATAATACTTAAAAGAATTTGCACTCTATTTAAAGATGAATTTCAAGCAAATATAACTAATGCAGCTGAAAAACCTGCAGGTCTCTCACATCCCAAAAGATTAAGAAGCGGATACAACTGCAGAGCCAGGTACTTATGCTAGCTGTATTACACATATATTTAACCACTACAAGTCCGGACACTTTTACCCCTTTCCTGTCCAGGCCAGTTTTCAGCTTTCAGAGCTATCACACTTTGAATGACAACTACGCGGTCATGCAACAGTGTACCCATATGAATTTTTTGACACAGATAAAGCTTTATTTTGGTGGTATTTATTCACCACTGGGATTTTTATTTTTTTGCTATATTAATGAAAAAGTCCAAAAATTTTGAAAAAAAGTGTTTTTCTTATAACATTTAGCAAATAAATTATATTTCATCATATATCTTGGCCAAAATGTATTCAGTTATCTTTTTAATTAAAAAAAAGTAACCCAAATTAGTTTATAATCAAAAATTATAATTTTTTTTTAAAATTATATTTATTTTTATTTTTTTATATTATTATTTATGTTTTTTTTCTACATAGTCGCCCTAGCAGTACAGTGTCACCAAGGTGACACTGCACTACTTGTCGGGGGTGATGAAGATTTTTTTTTTTTTTTTTACACTGATTGCTTTTAAATACCATAAAGGTTATAAAAGCAATCATTTCTCCTTCTCTCTGGCTGCATTCTTTCAACCATTGAAAACTACTGTGTGAGCTGTGATTAGTCACAGCTTGTCACATGGTACAAGGCTGTTGTGAATAGCCTTGTACCATGTGAGCTCTGTGATCATTCACAGATTTCACACGTAGTAAGAAATGATGTCAGAAGTGACATCTTGCTTACTACTCTGCATGTGATCACTGATTGGACAATCAGTGATCACATGATTGGGACCTCGCACAGAAGTCCCATACGATGATCTGTGTTCCACTGTGTCCGGAGGACACAGCGGGCATCGGATCGCGGTGCTACGCGCTCCCAGGGAGCACGCACAGTTCAAAATGGCGGGAACCATTTATGAACAGCAACCCGCCCCTGGACTGCCACCGTCCGTCCATTTATATACAGCGGCCGGATGGCAAGTGGTTAAACTATGTTGGTTTTTGTACTTATTTTCTTTATTTATTCATGTCAAGTCTTAGAAAATACCATTTTAAAAAATATTTTTCCAGGTAAATAAAATAAATTCATACAAGTATTTGACCTTCTTATATCTAGAATTGTTTCGATTTGTCCTTATATTACATCATTTTGGTAAATCTACAGGAGATTGTACAGAGATTGTAAAGCAGATTGTATAGTGTATGGTCAACTTTGGATTGTAAAGCTGTTCATGCACATGCAACATGCAAAAGTAAACCATAGAACAACCATGACATCAATATACCAATTAAATTCCAGCTACCACTTTTCTAATGCGGGGTAGGAATTTAAAAGTAACAAATGGTTTGTTGCTATAAAAAACACTTTTTTTTACTAGGTTCTAGGTTCCCGCAAAAAATAGCAAAAACACTTTTCCTCTAAAGCAAAAGTGGCCGCTCACTTAGGGCCCATTTACACCGCTGTGTTAGAATTGTACATGACATACTCAAAGTGCAATACCATTTTTTAGCATGTTTTTAATGCATTGTTCCTCCTACTGAAACCAATGATGGGGCACTGTTCCATCCACTGAGATCAACAGTGGGGGAGTATCCGTTCCACTGACACCAACAATGGGGCACTATTCCTTTCACTGACACCAACAATGGGGCACTATTCCTTCCACTGACACCAACAATGGGGTACTATTCCTTCCACTGACACCAACAATGGGGCACTATTCCTTCCACTGAAACCAACAATGGGGCACTGTTCCTCCCATTGACACCAATGATGGGGCACTATTAATCCATTGACATCAACAATGGGGCACTATTCCTCCCACTGACACTAAGAATGGGGCACTATTCCTTCCACTGACACCAATAATGGGACACTGTTCCTCCCGGTGACATCAATGATGGGGCAGTATTCCTCCCACTGACAGAAACAATGGGACACTATTCCTATTACTGACATCAACAATGGGGCACTATTATTTCCACTGACACCAACATTGAGGCACTATTCCTTCCACTGACACCATCAATGGGGCACTGTTCCTTACACTAACACCAACAATGGGGTACTATTCATTCCACTGACACTACAATGAGTCACTGTTCCTCCCATGGACACCAACAACGGGGCCCTATTCGTTCCTCTGACACCAACAATGGGGCACTATTCCTTCCACTGACACCAACAATGGGATACTATTACTTTCCACTAACACCAATAATGGGGGCACTATTTGTCCCACTGACACCCACAATCAGGCACTATTCCTTCCACTGACACCAATAATAGGGTACCAGGGGCGGACTGACAACTCATGGGGCCCCCGGGCAATAGGGGATCATGAGGCCCCTGTGTCCTTGCCCAAACTCAAAAAAGCCTATGATAAAGGTACCAGGGGCATCTCATGGGGCCCCCTACTGACCCTGGGCCCTCAGGCAGTGCCCGAGTTTCCAAATGGTCAGTCCGCCCCTGTAGGGTACTATTCCTCCCACTGACACCAACAATGGGGCACTATTCCTCCCACTGACACCAACAATGGGGCACTATTCCTCCCACTGACACCTACAATGGGGCACTATTCCTTCCACTGAAACCAACAATGGGGCACTGTTCCTCCCACTGACACCAACAATGGGGCACTATTCCTCCCCCTAATACCAAAGATGATGCATTGTTACTTCCCTCTGATGCCAGGACATGTTCTTCTCCCACTGGCCGCAGGCCGGCCAACCTAAAATCTGAAGAACAGGTAACTGGCCCTTTGTGTAGAATGTTCGGAGACCCCTGCTCTAAGGCCATGCACTAACGTGAACAGCGTCATGGATTATAATGGGGACTAGTCTCCATACACTTTTAGTTCAGTGTGATTCTGGCTTGTAGCATGGTGTGAACAGGCCTAGAGTACTGCCTGCCAGGTGTGGATTTTGTTGTAAATAGGGGGGAGCACAGGGCGAGTTTTGAAAATGAGGGACCCCTGGCATGTACAGCTTTTTTATCTGTGGGGCCTGTGAGGTCACCGAAGACACACATTTAATGATTAGTAATCGGGTGAGATGGGGGCATATGGAACAGTTCATCTGTGCACAGCATCACCCTAGATTTCTTTCCTCTACCCCCGTCTGAGGCACGGAAACCTCCTGTCACAGAATTTGGCTCTCTTTTCTGGCTGCTCGTGAAGGAAATTAAATCATTTTAAAGTGTGAGAGCCGCTGGCGGGTTGCCGCCTGGAGATGTGAGCTCTGAGGTAACTTTTCTATACGTCTGCCCGGGCCATGTTCTGTGCGCAGATTCTGCGGGATGAAAGAGGCCAGACTCTCCGCCAGAGTTCACTCATACATTTCCTGACAGAAAGGCCCATTCATGGCCGGGGCTGGTATTCAGGCCTCTCTGTGCACAGAACAAACACACGCTCCTCAGACAAACACACATCACACACTGAAACAAACTCATGAGGACCTGTCATTCATAGACACTAAGGGCAGCCATAATACGCCTCATTTACCACCGGGGCTTAGTCCATAAGGCAGCTCCAGAGTAATAAGGACGTGCAAAGGGCTGTAAGCTATAGAAACCAGGGATACAACCTGATTTAATAAAGAATTCTTTATGGGATTGAACTCCTCATTAACACCCATCATACCATAAGAACATACCCAATTAATAAAATAAACACACAACAAAGATTGTGGAAAAGTTTAGGCCGCGACCCCTCTATTGGGTTTAACCGCTTCCCGCCCGCCATATAAGGTAATGACGGGCACAAGGCGGTTCTCTCGTTCTGGGAGGACGTTATATGACGTCCTCCCATTCTAACCGCACATGCGTGGCTCCAGGAGCGCACAGCGTGGCGATCGGCGGTGCGCTGTGTCCCTCCGACATATATGGGTGGTGCCTTTCAGTGCCCATCAGTGATGCCTGTCAATGCCCATCAGTGCCACCTACCAGTGCCTCCTCATCAGTGCCCAGCAGTGCCACCTATCAGTGTCTATCAGTGCAGCCTATTAGTGCCCATCACTGCAGCCTCATTAGCGCACATCAGTGAAGGAGAAAAATCACTTATTTATAAAATTTTATAACAAAAACTTAAAAAAAAATTTCAGTGGTTTTTGGTTTGTTTAGCAAAAAATAAAAAACCCAGAGGTGATTAAATATCACCAAAAGAAAGCTCTATCTGTCTAAAAAAAATTATAAAAATTTCATATGGGTACAGTGTTGTATGACTGCACAATTGTCATTCAAAGTGTGACAGCGCTGAAAGCAGAAAACTGGCCTGGGCAGGAAGAGGGTATAAGTGCCCTGTAGGCAAGTGGCTAAATCAATTTTAATTATGAAATGAACTTTAACCTTTTAATACCAAACCAGCGTAGTCACTAAGACTCAAGCAGCAATATCTTATTCCAAACAAATAACATTTTACCAACCACTGTCCACCCACAAAGTGGGCGACATTACCCAAAAGCCAGGTTACCAACCTGGCACCACCCCACAACCGCAGCATAAATCCTCACTCTACAATCCAGCCACATGTACACTGCAGCTGATAAACGCACGTTTAGGAGATGTTCAGCGGGTTTTTTTTTAGCAGCCCCTGAACTCACCCTAATGTTTTCCTATGTGTCCATGTACACATCTTCGTTTACAATCGTTTTTTTGAACGCAGAAAACTTGCGTTTAGCAGTTGATTTTATCAGCGTTTCAAACGCAAGACGCTTGTAAATGCGGCAAATCGCGTTTATAAGCATTTGCGGTTTAATTTTTTTTTAACTCTTCCAGTTCCCGATGCTGTCCAGACCCTTTTTTTTAACCTTGAAAAAAGCAAGCGTTTTCAAGGTACTCAGATGGACAAAACACTGAACACAGGATGTTCCTACCAAGCTTGTCACACATTGTAATGACCAATGCACACCTCAGACCTCTCCCACCCTTGGAAACAAAAGATATGTTAATGCCATTCACACCTCAAATTCCTCATGAAGACCCCCTGCCAAGTGGCCTTAATGGGTTACTCCACCAGACACCTTCCCACCCTTGGAAACAAAAGAAATGTTAATGAGCAACTCCAACCTAATTATCTCAACACATACTACTGTCTCTGCTTCTACTCTGTGTATTTCTCTGAAACAGTCTGAAATAGTTAATAATTTACCACTTTTCAGTGCATTCTGGGCATTTGGGAGGTTCTCCTGTGCTTATCTTTAAAAAACGCACATAAACGCAAATGCACATAAAAGCGCATAAACGCGTTATGCAAATGCCGCTAAACAGATGTTTTTTAACCTATGTTTTCAGCAGTCAGTTTCCATCATTCAGAAGTGTCCCATGTACATGGGGCCTTACTAGTATCTGACAAAATATATCAAAAGCATACCTCTTGCACACAGTAAGCAGCAAAGGACATGTCCCCTCAAAAATCTAATATGAAAAAAATGACTAAACAACCCAAGTGCTTTTTCTTAGCTCTACTTTTCCTTTATATTGGCTTTTCTGAATAACAAATGCAGTAATCTAGAGGCTGGATAAAAAGTTTAGTGCAGCACAACACTTTTGACAGTAAAATAGTAACTTTCATATAGAGATGTACATATCAAACCACCAAAAAGAGGGACAACTGAAGCTACATGTGGGACAGAGGAATTTGGTCTCAAAGCAGGGACAATTGGAAGCCATGCCAAGCACTGCTAGACCCCGATGAAACTCTCCAGTTTACAAACAAGAAAACGTGAAGTCACCAATAATGAATATACAATAAAACAGCATATCAATCAATTCACATTATGGTAACTTTACGATGAACTGAAGTCCAGGCCTAGAAAAACATTTATTTGTGGACAGAACAGTTACCATTTTATTTTGAAGGTCTAAGATTTTGAATCCACCTAAATAATTTCCTTCCAGATAACCAACAAGGATATCCAACACAGCTCACACTTGCAAATGGGGAATATGAGCAGCCAGCTATTCCATATACTTAGCCCATATACCCTGCAAGAGAACTGGAATCTTAACAGGAGGAAAAAATCCTCCGCACGAGAAAACAGGAATATCAACTATGCATACTATTTTATGTTTTGTTTATTATTAATTATAAAAGGCGGGGACATGTGTAATAAATGCAATGAGCAAGACGGATATAAAGAGCAGGACACCCATCTATGTCTTCATTCACTCCCTATATAGTTGCTGCATATCCTGCACCATCAACATCTTTTAAGGACAGATTTAAGTTAATATTCTGATAAAAGAGAGCCAATCACATGCAACAAAAAAGAAAAAAGGAAAGTTTTAAAAAATAGTTAAAATTGTTGAATCAGCTGTATTGGGCAATGTGAATGGTCTAAGGCAAGGGTCCTCAAACTTTTTAAACAGGGGGCCAGTTCACAGACCTTCACATTGTTGGGGGGCCGGACTATAGTTTGAAAAAAATATAAACAAATTCCTATGCACACTGCACATATCTAAACAATATTTAAAATATTTAAAATGCACTGTACTCTGTAACGCACTGGACACCGCAATGGACTGTACTCTGTAACGCACTGGACACCGCAATGCACTGTATACTGTAACGCACTGGACACCGCAATGCTCTGTATACTGTAACGCACTGGACAACGCAATGCACTGTACTCTAATACACTGGAACCGCAATGCACTGTACTCTAACACACTGGACACCGCAATGCACTGTACTCTGTAACGCACTGGACACCAAAATGCACTGTACTCTGTAACGCACTGGATACTGCAATGCACTGTACTCTGTAACGCACTGGACACCGCAATGCACTGTACAATGTAACGCACTGGACACCGCAATGTATTGTACACTGTAACGCACTGGACACCGCAATGCACTGTACTCAGTAACGTACTGGACACCGCAATACATTGTACACTGTAAAGCACTGGATACTGCAATGCACTGTATTCTGTAACGCACTGGACACTGCAATGCACTGTACAATGTAACGCACTGGACACCGCAATGCATTGTACACTGTAACGCACTGGACACCGTAATGCACTGTACTCAGTAACGTACTGGACACCGCAATACATTGTACACTGTAAAGCACTGGACACCACAATGCACTGTACTCAGTAACATACTGGACACCGCAATGCATTGTACTCTGTAATGCACTGGACACCACAATGCACTGTACTCTGTAACACACTGGACACCGCAATTCATTGTACACTGTAACGCACTGGACACTGCAATGCACTGTACACTAACGCACTGGACACCCCAATGCACTGTACTCTGTAATGCACTGAACACCGCAATGCACTGTACACTGTAATGCACTGGACACCCCAATGCACTGTACTCTGTAATGCACTGGACACCGCAATGCACTGTACACTAACGTACTGGACACCGCCATGCACTGTACACTGTAACGCACTGGACACTGCAATGCACTGTACCTGGTGCCTGGTGTACTCCTCTCCTCTACTGTTGCTCCTCTGGCTGCATCAGGAGAAATCAGGGACTTCCAGGCCTGAGAACCCAGTGCACAGCCTAGCTATTTGCCGGATCGTTTTTTTTCCCCCCGTTTTTTGTTTTTTCGGCTGGCCTGGCGGGCCGGATAAATGGCTTTGGCAGGCCGTAGTTTGAGGACCCCTGGACTAAGGCATGAAATGATAACTACCTATGCTTGTCTTGCTAATCTGATTCTGCAAACACTTCTGTCTAGAAAGTTAACTTACCTCAACTAACCCGATTGACCTGAGTGAGAAAGGCCTTTGTAGGCCTTTGCTCACTGCTGAGGTAAGCTGGAAACCTGGCAAAACAAAGCATCTGCTATTATATGTTTTGTTACTCTGAAAATGTCTTACTTTAACCTAAATATAAAATGAAGGCCAGGAAGGACCAGATATCTTAGACATTTACGTGCATAAAAATGATATTCTAACATTCAGCAATAAGAGGCACTGGCGGCTGAACTGCTTGCTCCAAAGTGCCCACAACAACAGGGAAGAGCCCAAGTGAACAATATTCTTAGGAATACAGTACAAATACAATATTCTGGTCAAATTCTGAACACCGTTTGCCAGGCCCAAAATTTAATAGATTCTGTTGCATCTGTAGACAACTGGAAAATACTCATCGAAAAACAAATTCCATCTGCCACATAGAACTAACATTTTAAGTTGAAATACATTTGTGCCAAAACCAGTAGGCACTCTTACCTTCTAACAGAACCAATATGCCAAAAAGGGAATTTAAGGCCTGAGATGAGAAGCACCCAGCTCACTACTGTAGTGAAATTCTGCTCATTGGCTTAATCTGTGGTACAAACACCAAAAGCCCAAAAGAACAACTGAATCACATAAACAGTATATTAGTTTCGGATAAGGTGGTTCTGAAACGATACATTGTCTTTTGCAGGATTCTAAAACTCCATCCTGCGTACTATATAAAAGCACCCAAAAAATTAAATGTGGAGCAAGGCAAAACTGTGATTCAGCAGCAAAAAGGAAATAATATGTTGCATTACACCCTGGTCACAGTGAAGTCGCACGATTTCAACGTTGGGGGACATGTTGATTTCAGGTTCGATTTGCAAGACATCTGACACAGATGTCTATGCAAATCACACGAAAAGTAGTGCATGTACTACTTTAGAAATCGGTGCAGCTCTGACCAAGTCAGAACCGCTCCGATCCGATGGCTGTAATTGTGGACAATAGGGTGAGACTTGGTATACGATTTGCAAGTCGCATGGCATGCAACTCGCATGCCAAGTCGCGCCCAGTGCAACCGGGGTGTTAATCAACAAATTGGAAGACCAGGGGATAATTTTTCCCATGTTCACTGGACTCTGGTTTTGAAAACAAACTTCCTACCAAGCAAGTGTTTTGCAAAGCAGATTTTTGCAGTACTGTAGCTGAAATGCACTGTGATCAGGGGCGGACTGACCATTTGGAAACTCAGGCACTGCCCGAGGGCCCGGGGTCAGTAGGGGGCCCCATGATATGCCCCTGGTACCTTTTTCATAGGCTTTTTTTAGTTTGGGCAAGGACACAGGGGCCCCATGATCCCCTATTGCCCGGGGGCCCCATGCGTTGTCAGTCCGCCCCTGACTGTGATTTACTAAAAGAAAAGCAGAGCCCTGTACTAATTTAAGAGGAGGAGGAGGAGGAACACTGGAGGATGCAGATCTCTGTGGCTGAACTACACCAAAAGCCTTCCATTTCTTCACTATTGAATCTTCATGCTGCTTATCAAGAAAATACATTTGAGATGAAGCAAGAGAAGAATGACCAAGGGATTACAAGCTCCTAACCAAAAGCAGAGAATAAACAAAAAGATTTACTGTCAGATTTGAGTTAAAGGGAATCTGGACCAAACGATCTAATCACAAAAAACGCTTGATATACTGTAAATTTAGGTATATCAATAAGAATAGGCTATCATCAATTAGATCAATAAAGAACAAGAACCCTTATGAACAGACAAATGATTCAATGCATTGGATTATTCAGAAATCACAGCTAGAGGTGATAAACAAACAAACAAACAAACAAACGGAGGAACTATATAAGGCGGGATCCTCCCTTCATAAATCTATTTTGAAAATTATAAAACGCTATCATGTCTACATGTCATGTTCTGTGGTACAATGTGTACTATATGTGTACTGCTCTTTAACTTTTCCTAATAAAACAGATTTAAAACTGACAACCCTTAACCACTTGCCCTCCAGAAGATTTACCCCCCCCCCCCCCCCCCTTCCTGACCAGGCCATTTTTTGCATTACGGCGCTGTGTTACTTTAATTGACAATTGCGCGGTCATGCAATGCTGCACCTAAATGAAATTTATGTCCTTTTCCCCCACAAATAGAGCTTTCTTTTGGTGGTATTTGATCGCCTTTTTATTTTTTGCATTATAAACATAAAAAGACCGACAATTTTTGACTTTTTGCTATTAAACATGTCCAGTAACAAAATGTAAAAAAAAATCAAATTTTATCATAAATTTAGGCCAAAATGTATTCTGCTAAAATAAATACCAATACATGTAAATTAATTGGTTTATGTGAAAACTACAGCGTCTACAAATGGCAGTATATACAGTATACAGTAATGGTGGTAATCAGCAACTTATAGCGGGACTGCGGTGGGCATTCTGACACAGGGGGGGAACTGACTAACTGTCACTGACATCCCCAGTGACACTAATACAATTATTAAAAAGCACTGACACTACTAATGACACTGGGCAGGAAGGGGTTAACATCTGGGGCGATCAAATGGTTAACTGTGTGTGTTTTACTGTGTGCTGTGTGTGTGCTTTACCATGTAAGCACACTGCTTTGTATGGCTCTGCTATGCAGAGCCTTACAAAGCAGTGTGCTGGAGCTGACAGGGAAGAGATCTGTATTGTTTACATACAGACCTCTCCCCCATCAGTGATACTCGGTGATCGTCCGGTGATTGACTGAAGCCGCCAATAGCTGTGCGGGTAGGGCACGCGTGCCTCCTACACGGAAATACAAAATCACGTATATATATATACGTGATTTTGCGCAACCCTGGCGCTCTGTAGCATTAGTTTTACTATAGGGCGGTTTGGAAGTGGTTAAGGTAAAAAATGTTTTTAGGTTTCGTATCACTGTAAGGCAGCCCATCCACTTTCCTCATAAAACAGGTCAGCAATATCGCAGGTCAAAGTATATAAAATCTTCTTTATTTCAATCCAAAAAGCAGGGGAACAATACAAAGACGTTAACATGTTTCAGTCATGACCAAGGCCACAAGGGCTGAAACACATCGATATCTTTGCATTATTCCCCTGCCTTATGGATTGAAATAAGGAAGATTTTCTGTACTTTGACGGGCTGTGTCACCACCCAGTTCATGAGGATTGTTGGACAGTGTTTATGGCTGTGGTCTGGCACAGATATTGTCAATATATGTGGTTACAGACTGACAGGGGAGCAGCACAACACAACATTCTATACTAGCCCATTCACTTTAACCGCCCCCCGCCCACCATATATGGAAATGACGGGTGCAAGGCGGTTCTCTAGTTCTGGGAGGACATCATATGATGTCCTCCAACTCTAACCGCGCATGGGCGCCCCCAGGGGTGCGCAGCACGGTGATTGTGTAGGCCGTGTACCGGGGTGGGCTCCCAAGGATACAGCGAAGTCACGAACGAGGAAAGCAACCCCAACACCAGCTTTTGCCACAACAGAATTTTACTTAGATGTGGCAAAAAAACACAACCACAAATGCTGGGAACTTACAATAAATTTACATACACCCAGCCCAAAGGCTGAGACCCTTGTGCTGCACAGCACGGCGCCTTCTGACAATGAAGGTAGAAGGTGTAGTAATTTACCTACTGGTGGGCACAAATAAGCTGCCACACCTTACCCGTTATTACCCTAAAAGAGCAGGAATCAGTGTATAGGTGTATGGTATGGGCTATTTGTTAAAGATAGTTATTAAGAGGTCGTACAATAAATTACCGTATCACCCAGTAAATGGTCTCCATTCAGTAGCCAAAAAAGGCATACAAAAAAAGAGAGGTTGTGAAAAGAAATTCACAAAGAAAGCGGCTACATTATGAACAGAATGTGATACTCAGAAAAATTTCCAAAAATTATGCTTTATTACACATACAAATTTGACATATGGGCAATCGCCCTGGTTTACCATCACCTCAGTATGAGACAATACACACAGACCTAAAACCATATAAAATGACACCAGTACTGGTCTAAATACCTGTGCAAAAAGGACAATGACTACAAGAGTCTAAAGTCCCTGTGGCACTGGCGCATAGGTGAACACTTCCCAAAGGAGGTATATACAAAAAATTATACCATAGGTATACCATAACACGTGTTATAAATGTGTAGATAATGCTACTACCAGAGTGGTTATATCCCAAACAGGGAGTTTCAAAAAATTATACCATAGATATAAATATCACATGTATGCAGTACGGCAAGCACAGTATGCGTCAAAAAGAAGGCATGCCTCAAGGCCTATATGAAACAAAACATAAATATCATGAAAATAATGCAGTACATTCCTATGCCGGCACAAGTGGTTGGGGCCCATTCATCTGTGATTATTACCAGCTGTTTCCTAGGGCTCTTGAAAAAATATGCCCCATTTTTACCAGGATGGAAGGGTAGATGCATAAAGCAGCGCACTGCTTGAAATGGTTTCTTCACCACAATATGTGGACTACATACCACTTTCTGTGAGAAAAACAAGACACATCCCAATAGATCTTCTGCCTGTTGAAATACATGTGGTATATCTTGTTTCCTATACAAGGCACCATGATGTCCCCATCCTGTAGTGAAACAGACAATATGTGGAAAGTCACTGAAAGAGCTTACACTCTATATAGGATATATAAGTCATATATGTCACATAGGACCATATATCTAGTGTCCCGCAACAGTCCACTCACCACCTGTGCAATGGATAATAGGAGAGGAAAGAATATCCTTCATAGGTACTGCCATACAAGGCCAAGGAGGCCAGGGAGCCACCGCTGACATCCGCCGATATACCGCGGGCTCCAGCCTCTTCTCGGCGCCTGTGCTGCCTAGGCTTGCCTCATGGCATGTGAAAATGGCTTCCTCCTTGTAGGTCAGCGTGCATTCCACCTAATGCGCATGACCGGAAGTGACGTATCTGACGTATGACGTCAACGCGTTTCGCCGATGGGCGTATCTCACTCAGCTTCGTCAGGACCAAAATGAATGAAGCCATCCATTGTATACAACTGTCATGTGACCTGCTGTGATTGGTCACAGCAGGTCACATGGTACCTGCAACAGAGCCGGTACTCGGATCTGTCATCGGCCGTGTCCGAGGTACACGCCCGGTGACAGATCGAGCCGCTGCGCCGCTCTGCATTAGCGCAAACGGCGCATGTGCGGGAGCACGCCAAATGGCGTGCACCCGGAGTGGAGAAGCAACTTTCAAGCCGCCAAACGGCCATTGGCCGGGCGGCAAATGGTTAAATACCACCAAAAGAAAGCTCTGTCACAAAAAAAATGATAAAAATGTACAATGTTGCTTGACCGAGCTATTGTCATTCAAAGTGTGACAGCGCTGAAAGCTGAAAATTGGCCTGGGCAGGAAAGGGGAATAAATGCATAATCTATTCAACTGTAGGATTAGATTGATTTGCGTTTTATTAGGTTTACAACCACTTTAAAGCATTGCTTCCATTAAAGTGGTTGTAAAGGCTGAAGGTTTTATACCTTCATGAATTCTATGCATGAAGGTAAAACCCTTCAGTGTGCAGCAGTGCCCCCAGCCCCCTTCATACTTAGCTGAGCCCCATTGTGATCCATCAATGTCCTCAACATCCTCAGCTGTCCCAGGTCTCTACCTCCTCTTGGCTGAGACAGCAAGTGGGAGCCATTGGCTTCCACTGCTGTCAGTCACAGCCAGTCATCCAATAAGGAGAGAGGGGCGGAGCTATGCCATGACTCCGTGTGTGAATGGCCACATGAAGCAATGGCTTGGGCACACGCCTGCAGAAAGGAGGAGCCAGGAGTGCTGGCAGGGGACCCAAGAAGAGGAGGATCCAGGCTGCTCTGTGCAAAACCACTGCACACAGCAGGTAAGTATAACATGTTTATTATATTCCCCCCAAAAAAGTGAACCTATAGTAGTAGGTAAAAAACGTTTTCAGTTTCCCTGTTCCCCTTTCTCTGTGTGAAGGGGAAGAAAGGGGAGAAGAGATATAGCACTGATCTCTTCCTCCCCACACAGGGACTCGAACAACTGTCAATCAACTGCAGTGAAGAGGAAGCGAGGGGGCGGGGCTAAGTTCAGCTGTGTGTCTACAGAGCACAGCACTATGTGCCCCCTAGCAAAAGGCTTGCTATAGGGACACACAAAGTAGAGGAGCAGTCAAGATTGCCAGCAGGGGACCTAAGAAGAGAAGGATCGGGGCCACTCTGTGCAAAACCATTTCATAAAGCAGGTGAGTATAACATGTTTATTATTTTACTTTTTTTAAAAAAATCAGTCTTTAGTAACACTTTAATGCATTCTTGTTAAATTAACACATATTATCATCCGTGCCTTACTGCACCACAGAGATTTGAACCCTATCTAAAAGTAAAATTACAAGCAAGTTTTTTTTTTTAATTTTCAAATAAAGTGTGGAAGGATTACAACCTCTCTTAGGTTTTTATTTATATCTGTGTCCCTCCTGGGTAGATGCACTCTCTCTATTTTCCTTTGTGACCATTGTCAATTGCCAAAAATGAGAAATTTAAAAATGTTATAGTATGTACAGTATCTGAAATAAGAGGTAAGGAAATATTTTATTAGGAACATCTCTTTTGGTGACAACTGCCTAATCTTAGCTATACACTGTGTGATAAAACTGAACAATCATCTGATTCAACAAAATGATCAAATCGGACATCATTTGAATGAGACAAAAATGGCATGGCCGAATGATGAACAACAGATAGTCACGGTTTAGCTTAATCCAAGCTGATCTGTTGCGATGGAGAAAAATTGATTGCTTAGGGTCAATTGATGGCATTTTTTCACACTGTAACCCCTTGAGCTCCAGAAGGTTTTCCCCCTTCATGTCCAGGCCATTTTTTGCTATTTAGTGCTGCACTACTTTAACTTATAATTGCTTGGCCATGCTGCGCTGTGCCCAAACGAAATTGATATAATTTTTTTCACACGAATAGTGTCTTTTGGTGGTATTTGATCACCACAATTTTTTTTATTATATAAACAAAAGACAGAAATTTTTGAAAAAAAAACATTTTTTTTCTGCTATAAAACATCCAATAAAAATAATAAAATGTCATCATATATTTAGGTCAAAATGTGTTCTGCTACATGTCTTTGGTAAAAAAAAAAAATCCCAATAAGTGTATATTGATTGGGTTGCGAGAAAATTATAGGGTCTACAAACTATGGTATATAATGGAATTTTGATTTATTTCTTTTCCTATATTTTTAATGGTGGTGATCAGCAACTTATAGTGGGGTGGGCAATCTGACACTAACTGACACTGGGTGGGAACTGACTAAATGAAACTGACATCACTAGTGACACTAATACAGTGATCAGTGATAATACTATACACTGTCACTGTACTAATGGCTGGCTGGGAAGGGATTAACATCTTGGGTAATCAAGGGCTTAAGAGTGGGCCTAACAAGTGTTAATGTGTGTATTATGTGCTGCTTTTTACTAAGAAAACCTCTTGGTTCTTTCTCTATGCTTTGCAGATAGAAGAAACAAAAGAGATTGTTCCCTTTGTACAGAGTCCTGTGTTGATTGGCAACACAGGGCTCTGGGCTATGATTGGACACAGCCGATCAGCAGATACTGGCTATGAATAATTGGCTGGGACCTGCTGACAAACTCCCGCTGTGTACATTCACAGTGGGAGTTGGCAGGCAGAAGAGGACAGCGACATACAGGTGCATTGCTGTGTCTGTACAGGGCACCCATGCGCAGTACGGTGGGTGGTCCTTAAGTGGTTATGGATCATGTTTATTAACATAGATCCATTGTGACTCACAAGAGCACAAAAATATGCCATTGATCAACCCTGTATGATCAATATCATCCCACCAAAACCAATCAACTTGGGTTGATCGAAACCATCACTATCTGTTGCTTATGATTCGGCCAGGTTATTTTTGTCTTTCCGATTTGATTGTTTTGTTGAATCAGACATCGATCATTCAGTTTTACTGCACCTTGTATGGCCACCATAAGAGGAGATTTCCTCCACTTCAGAGAAATTTCCTCTCACTTCCTGTTGTGTCTCCTGGACAGGAATTGCCCTTCCAATAGTACACAAAGTATCCTACTCTATCCTATACGAATAAAGGTTTTTTTGGGTTTTTTTTTTTTTATAAACACCGAAAAAGAAGTAAAACATTTTTTGGCTAGAGGTACATTTTGAGGGCTCTTTCACACTTGTGGCAACCTATACTATAATGCATGTGTTTACTTGTGTTGCCACAATGCACGGCAATACTCCTGCTATATGTGCAGGGCAGTGCCAATGATTGAATGACATCCCAACCTAATGTACAATGCTCCGCAGCACACCACGATGCATATACCACGTACTGTGGCATGCTGTGTTGTTAGGAAGGGGTCATGCATATTTTTTCATTTATTGTGGTGCATTGGCAGCTCACTGATAATGAACGGGGTGCCTTGATGCAACACAGGTTAACACATGCCATAACAAGCGTTAGCATATGTGCATTAACACAACACAGCAGAACACTGTAAATGGGCCCTTAATGTATCTTTTATAAAACATCAACATATTACACAACCAGACAAAAGAAATAAAAAAATAAAGGCAAGAGGGCTCTGTCTGAGCGAGTTTGGTTTTTACTAACGCAGTCATCTAAAGGAACCAGACTGCATGGAAAATATTAAGGAAGAGATCTGATTGGACATTGTAGGCAATGGTCCAGTTTCTGCTCAAATTTTTCATAGATCGGCCCCGGTGGTCCCATGTACTGTACATACACTGATGTGAAATTGTTTGCAAGTTGTGCGTTTAATGTCATCTGAGGCAAGGAGGAAATATTTTTAGCCACGCCAGAGACAGTCATTTAACAAAATTGCTTCCTGGCTCTGCTAGGAATAAACAGAATATAAATGAGAGGAGCATGTCATGTCTGACCTTTATCGTTATTAAATATTCGGGAATGTCACACTGAAACTTGACTTTCAAATGCATTAAAAGGGGACCTGCCACTGACACATGGTAGGGTGTAGCCATTTTGGCAGTTCATGCTGAGCTCAGAGGCACTGGGTAGAAGTCATTCCAGGATAAGAATGGCATACACAATCACATATTATTTTAGATCCTATGCCATTACATGATTCTGATTAGCAGATCCCACACTCTGTACATTGTTTTCCATGGCAAATCCATTGTTGCAATGTTCCTGCTTCAAAATTATAAATACGATGGGGGTTACAGAAATTCTGAGCCTGGAGGAATACAGGTGGGGATTGTTAGGATTTTAAAGTCACAGTCCTGTAGCAAGCATGCAGCCAAAATCAGAAGTGCTCATCTGACTGCTTGCCCTGGGTCAAAGACTCAAGGGTTGAAGCCACTGGATTAGCATGACACAGCCAAGCAACTAATACTCTAGAAATGAGGTCAGCAATGGCAGGTACAGTTATAAGATTCCATACCTAAACCTTATTGTAACTAGCAGTTGTCATACTTGCTCTTTATTTTTGTTGGTTATGTGTTAGAGAAGACACTAGTAGCTTGTGATGAGGCAGAACTTGGTTTAATAGTGTGGCTTAAGTTGCAAACATACAAAACATTTCAGCAAACTGTAACAGCAGACATCTTGGTTATGAAGAGAGAGAGAGAGAAGAAAAAGAACCAACAAGTTTTACAGATATGCACAACTGGTAACCTTAGTGTACAGTGCCATCTACTGGTCAAGTGATATTAACGCACAATACTGTATATAGTACATGCTGTTGCATCCCCAACAATTTTGATAAAGGATCACGTAGTTGTGCTTTTTTTACAAGAACATATTCCACTTTGGAAAATAGATCCCAGACTAAACTTAATTTTAGAAATAAAATAGATTTCATAACTGAACTTCACTGTGGGAAATTGATCCCATACAGGGTGTTCACCATAAATAATAGATCCCTGTAACTGAACTTCATTGTGGGTAATAGATCCCCTACTGGTAGTTCACTGCAGATCAGCAATTCTCAACCAGGGTTTCTTGGAATGCTAGTGTTCCTCTAGAGGCTGCTAGGGGTTCCTTGACCTGTGGCTGATTGGCCTCTGATCTGACAGTGTCTGCATAAATCAGGTCCGATGCCACTTGGCAGAGCCAGTGGCCTAAAAAAATTGACCTTTTTAGCTGTTTGAAAGAGTGGCATTCTGGTCACCGTTGTAAAGGGGCAGTATACCTTCTGACCACTATGCAAGAGGCATTTTTGCCATTGGCCCTCGATGAGTTGATTTTAGCAAGGGTTCCCAGTACTCTAAAATCTCTTTAGGGGTTCCTCTTGGGTTAAAAGTCTGAGAACGTTTGCTGTAGATCCTTATAACTGAACTTCATTGTGGATAATAGATCCCATACTGGAAGCTCATTGTTCTTAATAAATCCCATAACTGAAATTCATTATAGCTTATAGATCCTATAACTAAACTTCAAGATATATAATAATTCCCTTTCTGAACAGCATTTGGGATAATAGATCCCATATTAATATGCCAGTACAGATAAAAGATCCCATATCTGCTTCTCATATAATAGATCCCATAATTTGTCTCTGTTCTAGGGAACAAATCTAACACCTGAACCTCATTGTCGATAACAGATTCTGACTCTGGACCCCACCGCACAGAACAGATCCCATACCTGGGTCTCATTGCAGGTAACAGCTCTCATACAGTACGTAAACCTCATTGCAGATACCAAATCTAATATATGAACCTAATTGCAGATAACAGATCCCATACCTGAACCCTCATTGCATGTAGCAGATCCCATACCTGTTCATGTGCATGTAAAGGCAGGCGTCCCAATAATTTTGTAGCGTATGTGTAAAAATTCATGCTTAAATTGATGGTGCTATATAAGTACCTGTAATAAATAATTGTCTCTGTATCCTAAGCCCCAACTTGCTTAGCAAATACTATATATGTGTCCTATTCTGGGTAGCAGATCCCACGAATCTGATTTTGATTTCCATAAAATCATTTCTTCCTTACCTCCTGATAAAGTTCATGGGGTAACAGGTGGCGCCTGGTGTTTGGCGCTGGTTTAGCGGTAGACAGCGGTTGTTCTGGCATTTGGGAGGAATGCAGGCTATGCTCTGAATGTTTCTCCGTTTGCTTTCAAAGCTGAAACCCGCTGTGTTTTATATTGTGTTCCATAGTGTGGTTAGGGTCTTTTAATATATACACAAGTGCGGTTACTTTACAGCTAACCTGGGAGCCATTTTAAACTTTTAAAAACAAAAGTTCTGTTTAAGGGCAGACAGCAAAAGATGCCTGGTATAACCTTTATTATTGAAAAATGATTCTCTGTGCACCCCTCTGAAACTGCTTTATCCTTGTTACTATAGGTTGAACATCGGAGACTTCAGACCTAAATCGGACACAGCCTGCATCATCTTCTCCAATGGGAACACCAATACTAGCCTCTGCTTTCATTGGACTAATGGATAGCATACCCCCTATGAGTATGTGCTAGAGCACGAAATGCGCCAGAGAGGAGTTATAACGCTGTGACGTCACGCCGCCGAGAAGCCCTTGATGGTCCGGCGGCCATCTTATCTACACACATGGTCAGCTGGCTTTGGTTGTTTTCTATTTGTACCTGTGAATGGATAATAAAACCTTTGAAGCAGTATCACGCTATGTGGCATCCTTTTCTTGGGCTCTTGATGAGTCTAACCACCCATAGAGTCTCTTGACAAGGAGAAGGAAGTTGCTGCCATCTACGGTTAATCCAGGGAGGAATCCATACCAGGTTATAGACCCCCATTAGACGATTAAGCTGACCTTCTGAGAAATTATGTTCTCAAATGCGCAATGTAATTGCGCATCTGGTGAGTACGCAATTCTATTATTTAATTTTCACCAGAAGATTCAGAAAGAGATCACTCCTAACCCGAGTTCTCACATTAAGACTTCACGTCTACTAATGTATGTGGACTTTTGGCACTTTATGCACTCATTTTCACTTTATTGTATGATTTGTCACTTTTTGTCATTTTATTATGATGTTGGTCACTTTTATTCAGCACTTTTCTCACTTCATATTTACGGATTATTTATTATTCATATTGTTGGTTTATTCATATGATATTCATTACATGATTCATATTGCTGGTTATTTTTCATTTCAATACGATATTCATATATAGCGCTGCACCTTTATTTTGTATTTTGATCTTGGGAGGTTGTTTGGTACCTTTTTTGGTGTCCCAGCTGCTCCAATTATAGCGCTCACTTCTGCGTTTTTATGCTTATTTACTAATATGTGTTTGGAATTTCTGTGCCTTTAAAGTCTATTTGCAACCTTTTCCCTGTTTCTTTCCCTCCAATTTGTGACTAATATAATTAGGACGTGGCACCAAATATTACCCATTCTTTTGGAAGTGATCTGGCACCCAGATACACTCCATTCCTTTCTTTTGTTCTATGATTATATGTGCTCTGCTCAAGCCTCAGACTTGAAGTCCAACTAAGGCAGTTGACTGTTTGTGTGTGTGTGTGGGGCTCAAACAGCGATAACTGGTGCATAAAACAGAGTTTCTGAGATTCATAAGGCCAAAAAAATCCATGTGGTAATCATTATTATTATAAAATACACTGGCGCATGTGCTTTAGGTTACATTAGCTTCTCTGCTAGCAGGAGGAGGTTACCCCTTGTGCACACGCTGTGCCAGCAGCTGCATGGTCAGGTGTGTACTCTGTACAGGTCAATGGCCGGCACCACTGCCGTTTGCAAGAAACCGCTCACCTGAGTAGTTACCTGTGATTAGGACTGACTCTGGATGCAATTTGTGGACACAGCAATTCATAAAGTTTGTATGTGGTCATAGCACAGAGTGTTGCTATGTCCGCATCTAAATGCTGCAATCCAGCCTCCTCTAGCTGTCTGTGTGAATGTGGCCTTATTGTGGGTGAGGGTTTCATTTTACTCTAAGTATCTAGATAAAAACTCAATTTAGCTTCTGCAGATGAACGCTTTATATGTCAACTTGTTATTATTGTGTTTTTGCTTTTCAGTGGTTGCTGGGCCTTTACCATCTTCCCCCTTTGTTGTGTTGTGCCCCAGGCATACAAATCTTGTCATGTTTCCTGGTATCAGGTATAATATTTGACATCTTAATAATAATCCAGATTTTAAAGTTTCCTACCAAAGCCATCAGTGACCCCGAGGGGTTCTTTTAGTTGCAGATACAGAGAAGGAGGCCTGCGGAAAGGCTTTAACGCTTACCGGATTAAACATTTTATGCGGAGTACAAGGAATTATGCTGTCACTCAGCTGTCAATCATAATGGGTCATTTGAAGTTCCACAGTTGAAGGAAATTAAAATTCCTACCAGGCTGATAGGACTCAGTTTGCAGTGAATCTGTCCTGACACCTGCATACTGCATAGTTCCAGAACAATCCTGTAATTCCCAGTGAAGCTGAGCAAGAGTTGGGGCAGAGCAAAGTGCCGGTGACTGATGCCCACTGTCTCTCTGCAGACTGATGTGATAGTGTTTGATCTCTCAGTTCGCAGTTTTAGAGGCAGTGGTGGACAGATGCAGTATCGGACCAAAGCTGCATCCACCTAAGTGACCATGACTGTTTTTTAATCCCAAACAGTTTAAAAAGTTTAAAAGATTTTCCTATTACTTTCCTTTCTGGAGACCCAACTGTTAGGCGACTGAGTCGCATTTTTCCTGCCCCCTGGCTGCCCGCATAAAATCTAAAACACAGCCAAGAGAGGCTGTTCAAATGCTACGGCTGTGGCTAATTAATCACAGCATGTCAACTTGACAGGTAGCACGGCCTGTCAAACTCGGTCATTTAAGTCAGACGGATGGACACTTGGCTCGCAGTTGTGGCACGGCTTCAATATAAATTGATGTTCAGCGAAAAAGACAGAAAACAGACATCCGGAAGATAACAGGATCACCTTCTGAACATCTGACATTGGCTGCTTAGCCACACTCTGAAAAGCAACTACAGATTTTTTTTCAGAGCATGGGCTAGCCAAAGTGAGAGAAAATCTGTACAAATTGAGGGGAATTTTCTCCTAAACAGTTGTCACCAGAACAGGTCCCCCTTCAGAACCTATACCCTCACTTGTGAGGAAAGCCATAGACAGAGCCCACCTCATTTCCTGATGGAAGTATGTTCAGTGCCATCTAGCACTTTTCTCCCTAGACTCGCTGCCCCTGGCCCGCCCGTTTCATTCATTGGATTTCAGATTTTTCAATCATGTAGTCTCAGAATCACATCACATCAGGGCATTACGTAGGGAGATCTGCATGCAAATGAAACCTGCCTAGGAATGGCTACTCCTCCAAACTGACACCCACTCATCAAGACATTTTAATATTTGCATAACTCCTCCCAAAAGTCAGCTACTACTTGCAACATAGCTGAAGGTTCTTAAAAGGAGTACCGAGGCAGGGTGCAATGATGTTTTCAGGACTCTGTTGGCCCCTCCCATCTGTTTGCCCTTCATAGAGAAGCATAGGGACAGTGATGACATTGCTGGGTCTAAATTAAAGTGTGCCATTAAAACAGAAAGGTTTTATATGGTAGGAGTCACCATGTATGACAAAATAAAAGCAGATTAAACTTCAGCTTTAACTATTCCCTACTGTTTTTGAAAAATGAAAAAAGTTTTGGCTTTAGATATACTTAGAATGATTTCTCACCAAGAGTACCGGACAACTTCCCTTTCTGTTTTTTTTTCTAAATAAAAAGAAAATTTTTGCTGTTTGAAGACAGATCCCGTCTCATCTTTCAGTGTCCTGTCTTCATACTGTGGAGTGTTTTCAGGACCTCTAAAAGAGGTATTTTCTAAAGCAAATTGTTTTTACTTGAAAAGCTTTGAGCAGCCGGCATCTCTCCGAGTGATATTAGGAAAGTAACATTCTTGCACGGATGTCTAATGAATGCTATGACATTTGGAGGGTGACATGAAGCAAATGTCAGTTCCTGTGTTTTCTGTACTTTCTCCTGTTCGGGCTGAAATCTCTTTCTATTGGGGGTGGCAATTGTTTTGATGATTTATACAGCAGATGGGTTCAGACAAAGCAAAACAACTTTTTATTTTACATTTAAAGTGGAACTCCAGGATTTTCCCATTTCATATGCCACCTGCCTCCTACCCCAAAGCCCCCAAACAGAATATTTTATAAAAAAAAAACTACATCTCTGTGGGGGTGCATATATGTATATGGTGGTGGGGTGGGGGTAGGCATTCTTTCTGGACTGAGAGGCACTCATGTAATTACTTACAAGTGCTGCTCAATTCTGGAGTACTGTGATCCCAGCCTGCATCATGATGCACCCCCTAGTCAAAGTGCTGAAGTGTGGAGAGGGTGAGGATAATTTTTTTTAACCCAGGGAAGGGGGGCAACTAAAAATAATAATAATTATAATAACTAGAGTTCCACTTTAAATAAAACAATCTTTAGTGCATATTGGTGTGTGTGCCATTTGCCACATTCAATATTCAATATTTCATTTTTGGTGGATGCAAGTGTAACACTGGATATTGTTACTGAAGACACAGAGCATTATTTGCCCACAAGGTGGTGGTGTTCACTACTTTGTCTCACTATAGCCCTGATACAAGAGCCCAGAGCAATATGGGAGATGTAGTTTTGAGGACCTTCCTTACAGAAAAGTTCAAGTCAAAACTACAAGGCCCAAAAGCACCAGCCAAGGGTAGGAACCATATAAAAGAAAAAGTCTGGGAAGGAACCTGGGAGTGGAGGAAAGAAGCACCAACAGGGAAGGTGTGTGGAGCTGTGCTGTTTAGACCAAGTCAAATCAGAATGCATTCCTCAGAGCCATATCAAGACAAGGAGCAGACTTCTGTGCTGAGCACTGAGCCACAAGACAACCCAAGGGAGATCCTCTATCATCCAGAATCCTTGCTGAGTTACATGCACCATAATCGCTGCAGCTGTACCGTCATGTAAGGGGGCCCCCCACCGCATGGACAGTTCGTGGTCTTCTAAGTACAGCTGCCTAAAGATTAGGTGGCATGTCCTTGACCCACACAGTTGCTATAATCAACCTGTCAAAGCCGAGCTGACAAGAGGGCTTTCGCTTACATCTCCTGTCCTGTTTCTCCTGAAGGTGATGACAGGATATAACAGGGCACAGAGTGGCAAGGGCGCCTTGTAGGAGATCCTGGCCGGAAGAACCTTTCAGCAAATGCCAAGCAGCAGGTGGATTGATGAGCTGGCAGATGCGAAGACACAGCAGCAGGTGCAGAACCACGGGCAGCAAGCTGGCTGGCAAGTTGGCAGATGTAGAATACTTTGGCAGATGCAGAGGCACTGTAGAAGGTACAGAATAGCAGGCAGCAGGCATACTGGCAAGCAGATGGATGCAGGATCTTGGGTGGTCAGGCAGGCAGTAGTACAGGATCAGGTCACAAACGGTAAAAGCCGATGACCACTCAGCAATCCTCTGGTCTCTGGAGCCACTTTAAATAGGCAAGTAAACACCAAGTACTGTATGTACCCTCGCTCATGCTAATGCACATGCGCACGTGCGGGAACACAAGTGAGTTAGGGCATGTCTAGATGTCACTTGAGAATTATTCTGAACCTGCACACATCTTCACGCATGACCGTACATACCATTTCCCTGACACAACTACTAATTCCTGTTCACTCTGCAAGCCAAGCTGGGTCATCACACTAGATTGATAGTGTTCCTTGATAGGAGCCAAGCACATTTGCTATTATTGACTACCGATAGCTGCATCTATCAATACCATAGACAGCCACTAAAGATGCCACAAACCCAGACTGCTGATGCCCATGTGCATCATAAGTTGCATAACGTCTCAATCTTAACTTCTGCCAATTCTCTCGCCACATTACACTCCCCTTCCTCTAAATGTGTCTGCCTTTGCTTAGTTGATTTAAAGGGGGTACATCCAATGACTGAATCTAATTTTCCATCTAATTGTTATTAAACTCCACATCCTAGGAACATCCCATTTTTTTGTACCCCAACGTTAAAGGGCCCCTACTGAGCCTTCAGAAGTTATGTCCAGATCTTGTGGCGTGCCTGGTGGCAGCTTTGGTTTGTGGGTAGTATAACAAACTTTCCTAGCCTAGCTAGTCTAGCCCCTCTAGACTGAGAGCCCTCAAGTGTACTAGCCTGGTGTTCTTATTGTTAGCCATCCCCAGTCACTTAATCTCCCAGTATGAGAGCTACTGTTTATGCTCTCGGTACTGTAGTACATGCTGTCCATTCTTAAAGATACCTGGGTGAATTGCATTGTATTTATATCGCATTGTTTTCTCATGTGTTGACACTGAAATACTGATTCACTGTGTTATCCTTTCATTGTGGTCTTCCAATATGAACATCTTATCTTCTAACAGTCAGTTGAGCTATTCTTATGTGACCGCTAGGGCTCACAGCCGAGGTATTCTGGTGGCATCAGCAATAGTGAGGCTCCAGCTAGGTTCACAGAACAAGCAGAGGACCCAATCTCACCAGTGGCTCCTGCAGGAATAGCGTGTAGGAGCTTAGGGGGGGTGGGGGTAGGTAGGTGGGCCTTCCTCTATGTTCCCTTATTGAGTGCCAAGTGTAAGGCAACATAAGAGGCCTACCCCCAGGGTGGGTTCTTCGGGGCTATGTTAGGCACTGTGGACAGGGTGACTTGCCCTGCACAAAAGGGACCCTTGTTGTGTGATGCTGATCAGTGCCTCAGGACAAGGCAGAGACTGCTTTCAGGGGAAATTGACCTGGTCGTCAAACTTAGAGATGGCTATACACTATGTACAGTGAGTGAATAAACTGGTTGCATTTAGCAGGGACATGCTGAGCCTATGGCCACTCCTCCCATCCAGCGCATCTCTGTCACCTCACTCCCAGTGACAGAATGGGGTCCTGCCATGCACCTAGCATGGAGCTCATGCATGAATTTTGTCTTCTCACTTTCACATACCTGGCGGCCAGATGGATGGCCTCTATGATGCTGATCTGCTCCCGTTGCTATGGGGGACAGACTGGTAGGGGAACAAAGTCCCAGAGGCAATCCCCTTTGCTACCAGAGTATGCCTAGCCTGGTACAGATACTACTCTTCACGACAAGCTGCTTATGTTGGTTACTAGATCTCCCTTGGAAACTACTTGCTTAACAGGTAGGGGAACCCGGATTTGACGATTTTTGGCCTGTCAATGTAGATGTGTCTCCCGATGCTGTAGATGCCTTATAGAGGCAGTGGAATTTGGCCTCTATATACTCATTCTATTGCTGGAAGTTCTGGAGGTGATCCGGCACGTGGAGTCTCTCTAATATGGCACGGCTGTACATTTTGGGCCGTTCCTCCTCGAGTTGGCGAACAACAGCTCCGGCACATATGGAAAGACTTCCCAATTGTCTTCCCAATTGTTCTCCTGCATTATTATATTAGGGGCATGTAGATTAAAAGGAGATCAGACGCAGTAAGATTGTGCAACAAAGAGTCAAAAAAGGTGAAACAGGATAAAACAAGGCAATTGTTTATATTATACACAGTGCTTTAGTTATTATTTATTTAATTATTATAGGTACTTATATAGCACTGTCAATTTACGTAGCTCTTTACACACACACACACACACACACACACACACACACACTCACATTTTGCTTTAGCAAAGTAAATGCCATCCTGTTAGTTTTCATCTCCTTAATAAAGATCCTGTAAAGAGTTACATTTGTACAGGTTGCATATGGGTAACATATTACCCATGATTCTATGCCTACACATTGTCATTTTGTCTTTGCTTGGCATTGTGCTTGCTGCATTGCAGGGGATTTTTGGCATTTCTTGGAACATTCACTCTTTTAAATTGGAGATTTTCAAAAGATGCCAAAAAATGTCCTGCCGACTCACTGTTTAAAACAGACTATCTATTTTCATAGGCAGTGTGACATAACCTGCTATCACCTAAACAACTGTAAATCCAAGCCAAAGAGCCATTATTCTCAAATGTAATTAATTGTAAAATGAAAATATTATCTTGACGTTGATGTCAGACCTTGACATGGTTTAATAATCATTAAAGTCAAACTTTTTTATATGTTAGTTTTGGATAGTGTAGATTGGGGGTTGGCAACACATTGATAGCAGACATATGAAAGGTATATCGTGACCTACCCTGCTGTGTTGCCAGGTTCTGAGTGCAGCAGCGGTGTGCTTCAGGGTGAGTGGGTGGGGTGTTCCTATGTACACTCTAAGAACTGGTGGCACATTGGGCCTCCAGATCACAGATTTTTTTTCAAGTGTGTCACAGTGCCCAAGGTATGGCATATAGTTTTCCCCAGGTGTGGCATGCATGTTACCCTGAATCGACAGTCAAAAACACCTGGAAATGCACTCCAGCCTCCTAAACATTGTCTTCAGAATTACTTTGAACATCGCAGAAAAGTCCAGTCGGGTCTGCAACCTTTACTGCTTCCAGAAAGCTTCTGTAGTGTCTGTTCATGTAGCATTTACTAGGGTGTGAAATAAGGTGTAGCATGGGGTGGTGGATAGTAACACTCAGAGTACAAGTCAGGCAATAAAGTCATATCGTAGAAAATGTTGAAAAACAAATTATTCAGGCCCGGCAAAAAGGCACACCTACCCAGAGCCACTTACGACCAGTGACAGTGGTCTGAAGACTGGAAGATGCCGACAGCATCTGCAACAATGAGTAGAACATGGCTGGTCCACACCCAAAGAGTAGGCTTCCTGAAATGAGGTAAGCATAGTCCCTGCACTGTCCCTACTCCTCTGGAACATTTCCCTACCCCTAGGCACTGTCCCTTGATAGATGGGGGTCCTGACCCTATGCTAGCCACTTGCATAAAGCACTCCAAAGCTGGGAACTGGAGTCTTATATTAACTGCCTGACCCAAGATGACCACTGGAGTGACATGGGGCACCAATGTCCGATTGGACAGCTGTCTCCCTGTTACTACAGGAAGTCATAGAGGAGCCAAGTTTCTCATGACTTACTTCCCCTCTGCATTGCTGCTTTGGTCAACCACCAACTGCAGTGGGGAGTACAGACGTGTCTACACAGAGGCTCTTCTCAATTCAGGTGTCAATGTAATGTGTTTGCTGTACCAAAACCTCTGTGATATGCACCTGAAGTACCTGCCCCTATGAGAAATAAAAAACTTAGGTGCATCTAGGGAGAAAAATTCCCCTATAATGGTTACTTTCAGGAAACTTCAACACACTCACTATTGTTTGTTCCTAACTCCTGGGGTCTACAAAGAGTTCCTTAATTGTGTGACCAACACAGATCTGATGAAGCAGATCATGGTTCCTATTGCCTCTAAATGCAACTCATCAGAGGATGTGCACAACATGCTGCAACTGGTGTACCATTGCTTGTCCAATAACTGAAGGCCCCAAAAGTGGGAATGAGAAGAGAAAGCATTAAACACAGGATACATGGTCTGTTTTTGGGCCTCAGTGGGGTTAGGCTGAAAACAACCTAACCTCAATGTCATATTAGAAGCAGATATACAGTAGAAGGAGAGGAAGACTCCTGTAAAAAGCTGATCCCTAAAGTGATCTTGACTATAGGGCTAAAAAGAAGAATGAGGAGGGTTCCAGTAAATGTCCAGAATGCCACAGACTCTCTGGTGAAACTATTTCCATATCAGTGTGGGGGAGGCAGAAGATGAATTCCCTGCAGACCATTTCTACCCAGCTGATACCTTGATAATCCAGAGAGTGGAGAAACGGACTCCAAGACCAGCTTCTGAGATGGAAAAAACTGTTTTCTAAGAATTAGTTTAACGTGCGGTGTATGTGAAGTACTCAGCATCACATACACCTACAGAAAGACAACTTTTTCAGAGAGAAATCTTTAAAAAATCAGCAGGGAGATCTGTACGATTTGAGAGAGCAAATTGCAGAAATGAAGAGCTCTGGAGTCTTTCAAAAGTCTTGGAGCCTGTATGCATCTCCCATCATGGCGGTTTGGAAGAAAAACAGTTCTATCAGAATGTGTATTGACTATCATACTTTATACAGAGAACCACTTGAGTCTCTGGAGCAGATTCAAGAAACAACTGAACTGAACCTCCATGAGATTCTGAACTAAACCCTCGTGGCTGCACAGCTGTGTGGGGGAGAGCAGAGAACTATGGGACATGGGCTATAAATTGGGGACAGTGAGGCACCCTGGCAAAAGAGATGCGCAGGCTGACAGCCTGAGGAGAACAAAGTTGCCAAGAGCCCAGGGAAAAGACCCAGAGTAGGCAGAGGGAGAAGTGCTGTGCAAGGACAAAGAAGCCCAAGAAAGCAGAGTGGCAAGGGGCCACAGGGCCACCAGGTAAAAAATGTGCAGGCTAGAGCGAGGAAGCCTAGTGCACTGTGGGATGCCTCTCACATGACCCTGGTATAGACACATCAATAATGCAGAGGTAACCAGGGATAGTGTGGTCTACATCTCTCATCCACCATCATTCAGCCAGAGGCATTGGAGCCTACTTCTATTCACCTCCAGCCAGCCCAAAAAAGCGACCATCAGGGGACAGACAACTGAGGAGGAGGCCATCCAATGGGCATCCGAATGTTGAAAGGCCTTTCTTGGACACCTCTTGGTATATTGAACGTCTCTAAAGTTTTGCCTGTGTTTAGTGGGATTACATTACCCTTTCACTCCTTGGAGATTTGGGACACTGCAAGGAGTTGAATTTACTTGTAGATTACAAATACTATACCTCCTCCCCCCCCCGGTGGGTGAGCGCTTCGATGTAAAGTCCAAAGGCCCCACTATTGACATACTCATTACCCAACTGGCCAGTGGTTAAATTGGGTTGAAGAATTGTAGCTAGACCACACGATTAATCGCATTTTCTTGTGTTCTCCTTTAGGAACATTTATGACTGTGTTTTTTTCATTTACTTTCAGTGGGGTTGTTCCCCTCTCATCCATCTATTGCATTTCATCAAGGCCATCTTGGTTGAACTCTTTACTCATTTTTCAAGAATTCTTTGTCTTCTATGGTAGCTGCCAACTCATTGTCTTTAGTGGTTACCTCGAACACTGTGTTGCCGATGTTGTTATCCCAGAGATTAAGAGCTTTCTTATTGTCTTTTATGGTGTGCTGTTGTGCACATTTTTAAAACAGTCTTTCTTTCACAATATGTTTGTGAGGTCATTGTGCAGAACAAGTTGTTCGCCCATTTGAAAGAACATGTGTTTTAAAGGAAGAGACTGAGTAGGACCTCTTGTCCTTGTCTAGGCAGACATTGCCTATGATGACCCATCTTAGATCCAGACGCTGAGCATATGGTGCATTGTGTGGACCTTTGATTTGATGACGAACTTTGTGCATCCTTAGGATGTCTCGACCAAGTAACAGCAGGATATCGGCACTTTCATCGAGGGCTGGTATTTGGTTGGCTATGTGCTTTAAGTGAGAATGGTGAAAATCAGGTTCAGGAGTAGGGATCTCCTCTCTGATGCTTGGAATCTGGTTGCACTCAGTGATAGTGGGCAAAGATATTTCCACATTGTCATTCAGAGGAGCAACTACAAGACTACTGGCTCGCCTACCTAAGACTTCTGTAGTGCCAGAACAAGTGCTTAGAGTATAAGGCAGAGCATCTCCAGTTATGTTCAACAGTTAAAAAAACTGTGTTCTTGCAAGAGATATGTTACTCTTATCATCCAGAATAGTATACAGTCTTATGGCCTTTTCAGGTTGACCTTTGGGGTATACACGGACCAAGCATATCTTTGCACAGGATTTGTCGCAGAATCCTTCTCCACAGACCTCTGTACATGTAGAGAACACTGGGGTGGTAGGTGCTGCTTGATCTGGGCGCTCCCCGCCTTGCTTTGCCTTAGGAAGATTGTGAGCGTAGTAGAGTTGTGCGAATATTGATGAAGAGCTTGCACATGGTCATCACTGTCACACTCTATACATTTGATGATCGTTTTACAGTCCTTTGCAAAGTGTTCTGTGGAGGCACAGCATTTGTAGCAAACCCCAAATTTCTTCACAAGTTCCTTACGTTCTTGGAGGGTTTTCTTTCTGAAGCCGATACATTTCTTAAGTGGATGTGGTTTGTTATGTATTGGACACTGGCGATTTGGGTCCTCAATTCTCTTGTTTTGATCAGTCTTTTTAAGAACTGTAGCAGGTGCAGGTAGAACATTAGTCCTTTTCACTAACGCTGGGCCCTTGGTCTCTGTGCGACATACGTGTGTTCGTAGGTCTTGGAGAGAGTATACTGAGAAGGTTACAGTCCCCATATGAGAAACTTGGGTCATTCTTAGTGTCTGCAATTCTTTTGATGAACTCGCAGAAGTAGGAAAAAGGAGGAAAGGCAACTCTATGTTCTTCCTTATACTTTGATCCAAGCGCTGCCCATCTTTCTTGAACTCCATATGGTAGCTTGAGAACAATAGATTTGATGCCATGAGAGGTGTCAAGGTAACTGAGACCAGGTAAGTTGATGTCAGCCTTAGCAAGTTGAAGCTCTATTAGAACATCGCTGAGTTCTTGAAACTTTAGATTTTCGCTAGCAGAAATCCTTGGGAAGCTTTGCAACCTTTTGAATAAAGCATCTTCAATGGCCTCTGGGCTGCCAAAGGTATGTTCAAGTCTGCCCCAAGCAGCATTAAGGCCTGCAGCAGGGTTGTCAATATGAACTGCTTTGAGTCTCTTGATGCATTCAGTGGACTGAGGACCTAGCCATCTGATGAGTAGATCTAATTCCTCTGTGGCATTGATGTCTAGGTCACTCATTGTGGCCTTAAAAGTGGATTTCCAGCCTCTGTAATTTTCAGGCTTGTCATCAAACTTAGTGAGGCCTGTCTTAACAAGCTCTCTGTGGAGCATGTATTTAGTAAACGATAACATGTCCGTGTTTTCAGATTTTGGGTGCATGACTGCAGGTGGAACAGAGTTGGTTGTGACGGTTGGTGGACTTACGTTGAGTGACTTGGGAACATATGTTGCTGCTGAGGCATTCAATGCCGGAGCTGGCTTAAAGTCCATTGGCATGTTGGTTTGTAGAGTAGTGCGTTTGCTAGGAGGTACTCTGTTGGTGCCAAAGTATGATGGACGGTCTATTAAATACACACCAGTGTCTGTGGCTAGCTGGGATGCTGCAGTCTGATGTATTGGAGGATATAGTACAGGTACAGTTGAGTTACAGTACAGTACAGTTGAGGTACAGTATGTGCAGAGAAGAGACTTTGAGTACTTTGGCTGTTGTGACACGCAGTTGACGTTCTGGAGAGGTGTGTGAAGAATCTGAGACATAAGATAAAACTGAGTATCTGGAACAGTTGTCTCTTTCGCTTGCTCTAAGACCCTTAACCTTGCCACGGCTGTGGCATGCTCACATTGTTTTTCCAAAACTTTGATTTCTGCCTTTTGACGTGTTGCTTCAGCTTCTTTCTCTGCTTTCTGATGTGCGGCCTGAGCCTCCATTTCTGCTTTCTTATATGCGGCCTGAGCCTCTATTTCTGCGGCCTGAGCCTCTCTTTCTGCATTCTGATGTGCGGCCTGAGCCTCCATTTCTGCTTTCTTATATGCAGCCTGAGCCTCTATTTCTGCGACCTGAGCCTCTCTTTCTGCATTCTTATATGCAGCCTGAGCCTCTATTTCTGTGTTCTTATATGTGGCCTGAGCCTCTATTTCTGCTTTCTTTTGGGCGAAAGCTGCCTGAATTTCAGAAGCTTCAGCATCAGCATGGGCTTTTATTAGTTGTTGACTGAGTGTAGAAGACCTTGATTGTAGGGATTTGGAAGATCTTGAGGAGCGTCTAGTAGATGCAGAGCGATAAGATCTGGATTCATGGAGCTGTGTTATTCTCACTTCGCCTTTGTCTTTGTTCGCACCACTAAATTGTCTCTTTCAAGATTGAGCTCCTCAAAAACTCATTAATTCTTCCAGTGACCTTTGAGTGTTGTACCGCTTTAACAGAGCAAAATATTTAACAGTCTTTGATAATTCTCATAAGCAAAATTCACTTGCTGGATAGCGCCCTCTAGTTATATTGGCTCATGGGATTGTTGGGAGAGAGCAGACATGCATTTAAAGTATTAAACCATAAGTCATTAATATTAGACAGCAATTCTAACTTGTCAGCATTAAGATTTTCTTGCACTTTCCAGGTTGGATTTCTTAAGCGTTTTTCTCTTTTATCTAAGTCCTGCTCTGGATGTAGCTCTGATTGTGGTTGTGTATTAGTTTCCCCAGACTGTATATTACTTTCCTGAAACATCATGTTAGCAAGGAGAGGGGTTGATAGAAAGTTTACAGAGAAATGTATCACTTTTTCTGTGGCTTAGTTCAGGTTTCCTAGTCAATGATTGCAGGAAGGTTTTCTTTTTTTTTCTTATAAGTTCACAGGCAAGCTATGTGGTAATGTATACACATGCAGTGAATAAACTTGCAGTTGTAAAACATTCACATCAATAATTTGTCCTGACACTGATGAGTGTTATGCTGGGATATACTTGGAGGCATGTACAGACTTGTGTAGAGGTGGCTGCACTCTCTATAGCTGTTATATCCAGTATCCATGTAACATCTCACTGTGTATTCTAGCTAGCAAGGATTCTTATGAAGACAGTTCACTGATCCTGTGACTAGCCAGGATCCTATGAAGCATTCCACTGATCTTTTCACTGTTCTGTCTCTCCAATCTAAGCATTGATAGTGTGATTTCTGTAACTTACAGTTGTGATGAGATAGCGATAACTTCAACCTCAGCTGGATACCACAGTCAGTGACTCAATTAATAAGACATCTTGTAGATCTTGTGAAGTTTATTCCATAAACTGAGAGAATCTTACAACAATGAACATTTGATAGGTCAAAAGATCATAATGTTTCCTGCTCCATGACATGAGGCTAGAGCTGCAATTCATTTCTGGGAAAGGGGAGGGCTATCTATACAGCATTAACTAAACCAAAGGAAAGGGAGGAGCAGAAACAAAATATAGAAACACTTAAAGGCATACGACAGTCAATATAACAGTCATGGGAAACATGACACATGAAAAATAAGAAGGACGAGTGAGGCTGCACAAGGGACAAGGGATTTGGTCTCAAAATAGGAATGGTTCCTCCAAATGGGGGACTGTTGGAAGCTATGCTGGTGTGTTGGTGGGTTGTTGGGTCCAGTAAAGGGTGAGTCACCACTGCTAAGGGCAGATTACCCAACAGTCCAGCAGCAGTTCTCTTTGAAGCTGAACTCTGTAACATTTAAATACTACCCTTGCAGTGGGGATTACCCCTCACTGCAACAGTGTAAATGATTGTTTTTATATAGGGGAACATTAAAAAGCAGTTTTGCTTACCCTATCTGTTTCTTCTGCAGGCTCCTCCTTCCATGTGATTGGTTTCCCGAAGCCGCGTGTCTTCTGTGCTCCATCTGGAAGTTGCACTCTGATGTTATTATGTACAATGGAGGACAAGCAGTCATGTATTGTAGGCTGGGATGCTAAAATGCCCTCCACAAGGTAAGGTAAACTACTAATAAGGGCCAGTACACACCGTGGCATTTAAAAAAAAAAGCACTTTACCGAAACATGTGGTAATGCACGTTAAATGCATTGGTGTGATGCAGGGCATTCATTTGAATGGCACCCCAATGCACCTTGTTGATGGAAATGTGTTGAAGTGTAGCACAACACATGGCAATGCAGTAACGGGCATGTATTATTCTTTGACAGAGCAACACGCATTAGTCTGTTGCAAGATGCATTCAAAATGAATGGCACCATATTGCACCAACATACTAACAACATGCTGCTGCGAATTACCAACATTGCACCAATGCACCAACCATGTGTTGCTGAGTGTTACCGCAATGCCATAAAGTAGACACGCCATTAATGTTCTCCTAAACAAAAAAACAAGTATTTAACCCTTGCAGTGCAGGGAACCCACTTCAAGGGTAATTTTTAAATTTCCCTGGAGTTCAGCTTAAACTTTAGGCGTTCCCATGACTTTAATAAATGTCCGGACAGGTGGAGGGCTGTGTGAGCGGTCTCCAGTTTCTGGGACAATGTCATGTTATGCGAGATGTTAAAACCTGGGTTTATGTGGAGCGTTCACAGCTCATAAAAATGTGTGAGATGTCGCAGTGCAATCTTTCACAGGAGGTGGTGGGGACTTGGCACTGCAGCCCCAGATGACATCATTCCTACTAGCTGTGCATTATCCGATATGAAATCATCCCATTACTCACTCTCCCAGGGACTTACAATGTAGAAAGCTGAATTACAGGAGAGTGAGAACGGAACATAGTAGTCAAGAGAAACTGGCTTGCCAAATGTCCACAAATTTATGGACAGTCCATTAACAAAATAAATGCAGACTATTTAAAGAGAACCAGTCACAGCTGGGGCCATGCAAGAATTTGAATATTTAGTCTTATTAAATCCAAAACGTTTATTTTCAGCTTTAGATTAAGCTGGGAAGAGTTAAAACCCACGTCAGTTTATCTATTACACTCTATGAGGAAATTTCCCTTTATTTCTGTTTCGGAGACTCAACCATAATTGAAAGGATATCTCCCCTAACTGATAGAATTCCATTTTAAAGCTTGCCATACATGGTTCAGTTTTTTTCTTTCAGCCAGTGGGTTGAATTAAATAAACTGATTCCCCCATCCACATATCGGAGGTGGATGGAGGAATCCTCGCCGCTGGCGTTATTGCACATCAACTCTGCAAGCTATTGTTGTTTGGTCACTGCATTGGCCTCACAAAGACTGAAATTCGGACTGGCCCTGCTGAATCGATTGAGTTTTTACCAATCTATGGCCACCTTTAGATTCTTAGTTGTCACTAGAACGTGTCCCCATTGAAAGATTTGTACTCATCTTTTGTTCTGGAGACAAATCTAAAATTTTGTCTTTCCCATCACTTTCTGTTTTTGAGACAATAATCATCAGTTCAAATAGAGAGGGTGAATCTCCCTAGCCGAATCACAAACACCAGTAAAAACCTGACAGAAGTTCTAACCCTTCACCCATCTATTCAAAAAGAAGGAACTGAGCTTCTCACAGTGTTAGTTAGAAGCTGCAGCAAGTCAGGTATAGCCTACCTCATGTCCTGGCTGGAGGACATTCAGCATCATCTTTCCTCCCCAGTCTTGCTGTCCCTCCCCTTTAAATAATTGGATTTCAGTTCTTGTAACCATAGAGGTGTAGCATTACATGTGGCTGTTACCTACAGTAGCAGCATACAAATGCAGACTCTCTAGTAATGCACACTTCTCCGGACTGACATCCTCCCATCAAGGCCAGGGGCGGACTGACAACTCATGGGGCCACCGGGCAATGGGGGATCATGGGGCCCCTGTGTCCTTGCCCGAACTCAAAAAAGCCTATGAAAAAGGTATCAGGGGCATCTCATGGGGCCCCCTACTGACCCCGGGCCCTCGGGCAGTGCCCGAGTTTCCAAATGGTCAGTCCGCCCCTGATCAAGGCATTTTGATATTTGAATATCTCCTCCCAAGAGCTAGCCCACTGTGTACAAGATGCTGTGATGTTTTCAGGAAGCTATAGACAGACCCTCCTACCAGCCATGATCTGCCGGAATTAAATAGAGAAGCACAGAGACTGAATCATGTCATCATTGAAGCTAAAAGAAGGCAAGTATTGACACTGGAAATGGCTTTTTTTTTTTTAAATCCAACACTCCGGCTTGAATGTAAGATGTCAGAGGTCACATGACATGCATTTTATTTCAGATAAACAGACACGTGTAAATGGCACATTCAAGTTGATACTAAAATATTTAATTGAAAATGATTCATGCTTGCAAATTTTAATGTGCTATCTGCCAACCAGTTTGGTGCTGGTGAATGATCTTTGATCTATTGAATGAAAATCTTTCTATAAGGAAAGTTCAGGACTTTCCTGTTTTGTGGCATTTTTGTTTTTGGATGTTTTCTTATTTTGGAATGGTGTGCTGCAGGGGTCTCCATCCTTTCTAAGCAAAGGGCCAGTTTACTGTCCTTCAGACTTAAGAGAGGCTGGAACTTGGCCACTGGGAGTAGAAATTGTCCTGGTGCCAGTGGGAGTAAACAGTGTATTTCTGGCATCAGGGGGAGGAACAGAGCACCATTGTTGGTGTCAGTGGGAGGAATAGTGCCCCATTGTTGGTGTCAGTGGGATAAATAGTGCCCCATTGTTGGTGTCATTGGAAGGAATAGTGTCCCATTATTGGTGTCAGTGGGAGAATTAGTGCGTATTTGTTTGTGTCAGTGGGAGAAATAGTGCCACGTAGTTGATGTCAGTAACAGGAATTAGACCCCAATGTTGGTGGCAGTGGGAGGAATAGTGTCATGCATCAGTTAAAGGGTTGAATACAGGCAAGAAAGGGGCCTTTTGGAGACCGCTGGTGTACCGGGTACTTACAGTTCACCTACTCTGGGTGCATAGACCTTGAGTCAAACTGTTAGCAGAATAGAGTGACTATTTGCCCAACCCATTACTCCACCTCTTGGGTGGAAGAGCTGAGAAAGATAGTGCTAGTGCATAGTGGGCAAACCATCTCTCGCAGCCTCTTCGACTATAGACTTAGCTTGCCTTGAGTGTCACCTTGTGTACGTTGGTGTTCTGCAGTGCACTATTGGCACCTCAAAGTACTTCCACAGCACGTGCATCACTGTGCAGTGTATCATGGTGTGAAAAAGCCCCTTAGCCTAGCTAGTTGATGGGCAACACAATACAATTGACCGAGGATGGCAGGAAGTATAAACCCAGCCTTGGTACTTAATGGTTGTAATCTCCTTTCTCCCAGTATAGGAACATATCTTCTAGGACAGCTGAGACCTTTCTGAGATTCCAGGGTTAGCTGAATCACATGGTATATAAGTTATATATAAACCTAGGTCCTGAAGACCTTAGTGGTCAGGAGTGCCTGTCTCCCAGGATCTGTAAATCACACCATCTGGATAAAGGAAATCTCTACATCACAGACGTACTGCATCAAATAAATATTTCCTTCTATCCAGTAACTGACTTGTCCACTAATACACTTCCTTCCTGATTGTTAAAAAACATTTTCTGATATTCCTTTGAAACGTCTCTGTGTCTTCCCATCTCTGGTGTGTTTGAAATGGATCTCTCTGAACAAGTCAATGCAGAGGTGCTAATGCCAAAATTATAGCCCTGTGTCCTAATTGCCGGGTGCCAGTACTTCTGCTGAGCTGGAGGCTCCCTCCTAATCTCCAGTCGTGCGGTTCTCCCATTGAATGGGAAGACGGGATGTCTATGCATTTCTCATGTTAGTAGCATGGCAAAGTAATTTCTGCCAATGGTTTCTGGAGATAATATTCCATATTGAGCAGCATAATAAAGACATCACGGGAACAGCTGCGCGGTGTGGCTTACATGGCTGGAATGCCTTTGGTGGACGCACATTGTTACACCCGCTTTTTGAAGCAAAAATATTTAATGATAGCAGGTGTGACCTTTAACCCTCCGCTCAGTGTCAAGGCTTTTTTTACTCTATAAAACAAAGCACCATTTAGTTCACTTGTGAATTTCTTCAGTAGTCATGAACTTGTTTACAGGTTGCACTTCACCTGACTTCCACACACTAGCTGTAATCAGGATTCCAGTGGGCATGCCTGCTCTGTAAGCTAAATGGCAGAAGGGAAGACACTTAAAGCTGAATTGCAGTGATGATTTTTGCATACTTCCATTCAGCCAGTTCAGTCCAATGTAAGTATGCATTTGTGAACTACTGCAGTGATGGTTGCAAACTTCTGCATGTTGTACTGATGCTCTTTTGTGTAGTAACCTCAGAGTGTCGCTAACTCGGCACAGCAGCCATTCAGAGAACACCTTGCATTTTCCTCAATGAATGTAAAGCATTTTCTGATTGCATGAGGTGGATAGGAGAGGCAGTGACAGAAGGGCAGCCTCTTGGCACGTCACCCAGAAGATTGTTGCCATCAGGCTGTCTTGATGAGAGCCTGTGACAACCCTTTAGCTGTATTACCCTCAATGTACCGGAAGATTATGGCGGTGGTAGGATAGAGGAAGATTTCAACTGAAAGAAGAGTTATTTGCTCAGATTTTGCTGTTTTTTTATTTTAGCTTCACTGAGGCTTTACGTTCTGCTTGATCCCTAGTTTATGTGACGCCCTGCTCCCATCTTTAAATAAATACATTAGATTGAGACCTCAGACTAATGCTTACTGATGGAAACAGAAACATAGTAGGCAAAAAACAAGTCATCCATCAAAAACAGTGCTGTTCAAAAGTATTTGCCACCTTGCGGGGTTGCATACTTGTCACACTTAAATGATTCAGATCATCAAACAAATTTTAATATTACACAAAGATAACCAGAGTAAATACAAAATGCAGTTTTTAAATGATGATTTAATTTATTACTGTCCAAACCTGCCTGGCCCTCAGTGAAAAAGTAATCCCCCCCTCTTGCTAAATCACAAATGAACCACATTTTTTGGAAAGCTGACTTAAATTTAATTTGCCAGACTCAGGCCTGATTACTGCCAGACCTGTTGAATCAAGAAGCTGTCTGACAAAGTGAAGCACACTAAAAGATCTCACAAAGCAACACATCATGCCGCTATCTAAATAAATTCAAGAACAGGTGAGAAACAAAGTAATTGACATGTATCATTCTGGAAAGGGATACAAAACCATTTCTAAGGCTTGAGGCGTAAAGTGTGAACCATGGTGAGAGCCATTATCCACATATGGCGAAAACTTGGAACAGTGGTGAACCTTCCCAGGAGTGGCCAGCCTACCAAAATTACTCCAAGAGCACAATGATGACAAATCTAGGAGGTCATAAAAGAGCCCAGAACAACATCTAAAGAACTACAGATCTTACTCGCCTCAGTTAAGGTCAGTGTTCATGATTCAATAATAAGAAAGAGACTGGGCAAAAATGGCATCCATGGTAGAGTTCCAAGGCGAAAGCCACTGCTAACCAAAAAGAACACAAAAGCTTGTCTCACATTTGCCAAAAAACATTTTATCCCCAAGACTTTTGGGCAAATATTCTGTGGACTGATGAGATAAAAGTTGAACTTTTGGGAAGGTGTGCGTCCTGTCACATTTGGCATAAAACTAACACAGCATTTCCTAAAAAGAACATCATTCCAACAGTCAAACATGGTGGTGGTAGTGTGATGGTCTAGCGCTGCTTTGCAGCTTCAGGAACCGGACGACTTGTCATAATTGATGGAACCATAAATTCTGCGCTCTACCAGAAAATACTAAGGGAGAATGTCCATCCATTAGTCCATGACCTCAAGCTTTAGCGCATTTGGTTTATGCAGCAGGACAATGATCCAAAACACACCAGCAAGTCCTCCTCTGAATGGCTAAAAATAACCCCCAAAATTAAGATTTTGGAGTGGCCTAGTCAATGTCCGGACTTAAATCTGATTGAGATGCTGTGGCATGATCTTAAACAGGCCGTTCATGCTCGAAAACACTCCAATGTGGCTGAATTAAAACAAGTCTGCAAAGAAGAGTGGGCCAAACATCCTCCACAGTGATGTGAAAGACTCATTCCCAGTTATTGCAATATTTTGATTGCCAAGGGTGACACAACCAGTTATTAGGTCTGGGAGCAATTACTTTTTCACATAGGGCTGGGCAGGTTTGGACAGCTTTTTTCCCTTAATAAATGAAATCTTCATATAAAAACTGCATTTTGTATTTACTTGGGTTATCTTTGCGTAATATTAAAATGTTTTTGATGATCCAAATCACTTAGGTGTGAAAAATATACACAAAAATAAAAAATCAGGAAGGGGGCAAAAACTTTTTCACAGCACTGTATGTCTATTTTTTGGTGGGAGGGGGGCTTGGTATTTTTAACCTTTCTGTTTAATGGTGTCCATACACTGTTAGATTTTTTTCTTGAATGTTTATATAGATATTAAGAAAAGTAATTTGTCAGAACATTCTTTATTGTCATCATTAAGTTATCTAATTTCATTAGAAAAGCCCTTAAAATTTTGTTCCAGGCCTGCTATTTGAATGGAATCCCAGATGTATTAAATAGGTTTCATTACAATATGTACAATTTTTACAAACAAAAATCACATTCAAAATTCACTTAGTTTTGAGAACACTCCTTCAAATCTTCTCTTCACCGTGGTCGAAACAAATGTCAAGTTGATCAACCATTAGAAAAACGATAATATGTTCCAAAAATTAAAATTTTTAAACAAAATTCTACTGATGTGTGGCCAGCTTAAAGCAGAGCTCCACCACCCAAAAGGGGAAGTTCCGCTTTAAGGACTGCTCCCCCGCTCCCCATTAAGGATTGGCACCTTTGGGGGGTGGGGACCGGTACCTGAATTTGACAGGTACCCGCTTCCATTTCCAGTCCGATCGCCTAGGCGACCGGTAGCGGTAGATGTCCTCCCTCCTTGTAGTCTTTTGGGACACGTGACAGGTCCAGAAGACTACAGGACCATTCATGAAGCGCAGCGCTACTCGCACATGCGCAGTGGGTACCCAGCTGTGAAGCCGCAAGCTGCCATAGCCAGGAGCCCACACTGAAGATGCCGGCCTCCTGGAATACAGGACGGTGAAATAAAATGCGGGGGACACACCACGGGACCGAGGGACAAGTAAGTGGCTGTTTTTTAAAAGTCAGCAGCTACAGTTTTTGTAGCTGCTGACTTTTATTTTTTGACAGGGTGAGTGGAGCTCCGCTTTAAGTATAGACCTGTATTTATCCAAATCATGTTTACATTCACTACTCCATCCCAGGTTTGGACTTTATATAGTGTAGGTTGGAACCTGAACTGTATCATGTGGACAATCTGGAGCCATTTAGGGGGCTGAATACACATAGGAAATACACATAACAGAGCTTTATATCTGCCAAAATATTTGTATTTTTGTCCTTCCAGTCCTGAGGTTTACACAGTTCTGCCACCCAACACAGCCCTGTCTGGCAAGGCAGAAGACCTGCATTTTCTCTGCTGCAGTTCAGTAACACTTACAGGTCTTCCCCCCCCCCCCCAGCCTGTGAATGGACAATGGAAAGAGAAGTAGTGAACTGATGAGTTCATCCCTGCTCTCTTGTATTAGCAGCATGCACCCTGCACTGCCGCACTGCTGACTGGTTCCTTGTGCTGTACAGGGGGTTGCAAAAACCCGATTCCAAGTTCAATTCAGAGTTACACTGCTTGCATTTAAACAATCGAATAATTGTATCAGTGAATATAGGTCTGCATTATTTGGAGTCTTTTATATCTGCCTGAAGTTTAACTTAGGGCTCATTGACACTGCAATCCCTGCGTTCAGTGTGCCGTTCTGCACATACTGTATGTCTGAATGTGCTTGTAATGCATTTGTGGCATGTTTGCATTGCAATTTTTGTTAATGAGTTGTATTGACATGCATTTCTGGTACGTTCACATGCATTCAAGTGCATTCTGGTGCATTCACGTGTGGAAACATCCAACGTGCTGAACATATGTTAAACACAAGTGAAAGTGCTGCAGTGGTGTAAACTAGGCTCATTGAAATACATTCATTTTTCTTTCATGTGTTCCTACTGCATTTAAAAAAACATTTGACTGCATCTAGTATAAACAAATTCTTAAACCAGATTTGTCTTTTATTTTTTGGTTTGCACATCCCCTTTGCAAATTCCTGCTCCATCAGCTTCATTTTTCTTTTCATTCTAATACCTGCTTTCCCAGTGACAAGATAATTAAGTAGATCTGTCTTGACTCTTTCTCCCGCAGATATCATAAACCAAGTGCTCTTCCTGAGAGTCAATGATTAGGAGAAACTGGATCTTTGGCTTTCACTTAAAGCTGTTTAACATCTGTTGGCACATTCCCGTACATCTTCAAAGGGATCTGTTGTTTGTATGCTTATGATTCTCATATGTGGTGTCTGCTTTATTACCTGTGTAATGAGAAGCCGTCACTACATTTCTGATGTGGAGCCCATATACATTAGTGATGAGGAATGATGGATAATTTCCAGGTAATTCTGGGGGAAATAATGGTCTTTGTTGTATTTTCCATATGTTGTTTGGGTTGAAGTGTATTCTTTGGGGTCATATCATTACCCCATGGCACATGGTGTTGACCTACCATTTGCTGTTAGGAATGTAAATTTGTATCACCAATGGCAGCTGAAGTTTATGGTCGAGTTGGCAGCTGTCATGTAAGTGTACGCATAGTCATTTAAAAAAAAAAATGTTAGATACATAGTCATTGTCAAAAATCAGATATGGCTTTTTGTTTCTCCACTTTTTTGTTTCATAGCAATGCAAACAATAGAAATAAACATGAGAATGCCTAAACATTTGTAATTGCAAAAGGAACCCTTCCAATCAGAGACCTGGAGCAGTTGGTGAAAGAAGAGTGGTCCTAAATTCCATTAGAGAGGTGTAAGAAACTCATTGATGGTTACAGGAAGCAATTGATTTCAGTTATTTTTTTCCAAAGGGTGTGCTACCAAATATTAAATTACGGGTGCCAATAATTTTGTCCAGTCCATTTTTGGGGTTTCGTATGGAATATGTCAACTTTGGCTTTTTGTTTCTCCACTTTTTTTGTGTCATACCAATACAAACAAAAGAAATAAACATTTGTAATTGCAAAAATTTTCTGGGCAAAGTGGTGCATTATCTGACAGAAATGCAGGGGTGCCAATATTTTTGGCCATGACTGTAGTATAAAAGAGTTACAGTTGATGTTTAATGCCTATATTTTGCATTCCCAGGTTCCCCCCCCCCTCCCCCCAATTAACATGTCAATAGAAAAAAACTCTTTGGTTCAGTACTTGCCCTATTTTAGACCCAGTGACATTCTTGTTGGGACTCTGTTCTTCTTTATGTAATGCAGGCAGATCATGACTGGTGGGAAAGGCTGGCAGAATGCTGTACACTCCTGAAAATATCAAAACACCTTGCCTCACCAGGACAGACTGAGCAAGTGAATCTCCTAAAAGATCATTAAAAAAAAGCCTGACTGGATTCTAACCCTTCACCACTCTATCCAAAACGAAAAAAAAGTTTTGGGCTATACATAAACTTTAATCCTTTTGCTGCCACTAATGTAAGGCTCATATTGGTGGCAGCAGCAGCATTTGCACACACTCGCAGCTGTAAAGCCACTCAGTCACTTTCGCAGGCACTGGAACATACCCCTGAGCAACTTGTATTTTGGGCTCCACCACACCACATATCTTGGGCTCCACTGTCCCACTGGTGGGTGTGGCTGTTTAGAGCGGAAGGAGCTTTCCCTGGTGAATGAACCCAGAAGCAACAAGTATTACATCGCTTACTGGTTCAGAACTGATATTCTCTAGCTGCTGTGACCTGGGAATCAGCTAATGAAGCACTATCTGTGCTCCATTAGCTCTAGTAGAGTGCAGGGGAAACATCAGGGTCTAATAGCCCCCGATGTCTCATTAAAAGGAATATGTTACTGTAAATTGCTACTACCACTATTTTATTTTTAGATTATTTCCCAGAGTTCCTGCTTTCAGAAAACATGTTTGGGGATTTTAACAAGTCTTCAGGCCCAAAGGGTACAAGGGACGTATTGTTGTATTTGGATATACAGTGTTCTATCTTGGGTAAAATTAAATGTAATTTGATATCTTGTTTAAATAGAATCCATTTTTTGTTTAATATTTTAAAGATTAAGAGTATAATAAAATCCATGTTTAGGAAATTTTTGTCATATTGCATATAAATATATAATATTTACTGCTTGGAACCAGCAACTGTAATTAAGTTAGTTCTTTACCACCTTTACTTAGTCATTGTATGAATATGTTGTGAATACACAGTAATTTTAGGTATTATTTAGGACATATACTCTGCTAAAGGAGTAAGAGGAACACCCCATCCCAGGCCATTGGGCTCTATATGTAGTTCCAGTTTAGATGCAGCCATAAAGTAAGCATCCATTTCTGGACTTTCTCTTTAGAAATCCCAGCATGTACTATAAACAATGGAACACAAATGAAATATATGTAAAATAAAGATATTATAGAAGTAATTTCAAGATACAGTATATAAATGATGGGTTTATAAAATTGAAAGCATTAAAAATAATGTAAAAAAAAACATTATAGTTTGTCCTAATTGAATTTGAAGCTCTAGAGTGTCCACTGAAATTAAGTAACGCAGCTTGGTCAGGGCTCCACCCCCTGCCTGCTTATTGGATAATGAAGGACCGGGAGACATGAGGATGCTCACTCTGCGCTCTCCTCCCATCAGCAAGCCCCTAGTGTTAGGTGGAAAATGCTGCTGACCCCTCCTTTTCTGGCCCAACTATTACTTTACAAAAGATTATAGGAGGTTAATATAAAGACATATTCCAAGTGAAAGTACTAGCTGTGTATAAAAATGCAATAGGGTCACCATTTATTTCTGGACTGATATTCCAGCTCAGAGATGACACAGCCATGTAACGCACAGTGCAGTGTTGGTTCTGTTAACAAATGTTTGATACAAATCACCCCCTGCTGCAGCCTGTCACCTTGTGTTTCAGTGTGATCACTGGGGAAGAAAAGACTGAGGAAATGCTCCCTGCTGCAAGCAGCAGACTGATGACATCATCTCAGGTTAGGCAAAGCTACCTGGGCTCATGGATGGCTTTATAATGATAAAAAGTGAAGTTTTTTTTTTTTAATGATAATGTTATCTAGTGTGACATGTCAATAATTTGTTCATGCAGACTTTCTCTTTAGGTCTAGGTACCAGAACGATCACCCTCGCTTGTCCAATCCTGCAGCCTCCCTCCCATGCTGCTAGACCAGTCCCTGCAGCCTCTACTCCCCTATGCTCTGGCAATCACCGGTCCTCTGATGTTATCAAGTACAGTGCAATGTCCCTGCATTGGCCCTGCTGGCCCTGCATTAGACATGAGGACCCTGAAGGACAGCCCACTGCACAGAGTGAGCTTTTAACCTTTGCAACAATATTGTTTTTCCTTGGAGATAAGATTTAATTTTGTTATTTGATTTATTGTTAAACTGGCTTTACCTTTTCCGTATATATTATATACCATATATATTTACATATATATTATATAATTATGTATTTGCTTGTTTGTATGTTGCCTGTGGGTTCTTAGCAGTTGGGGTGTTTGACCATTAAAGGTTTTAGCATCCTGCCCATCTTGGTGTAATGGAGGTTTTGGTTGGGGCATGCAGGAACCTCCATAACTCGCAACAAAACAGCCCTTACAACTATCTGCCAGCACTCAGATATTTAAGATAAATGTGTTTTTATTCCCCGCAGGCCTTCTGTTTGGATGCTCCCTTTATCTAAACATCTCCACACCTTTAGTCTTTGTTTGGATTTTCTTCACGCCTTTTTCTTGTTTTGTAATGGCTGATATCCATCCTTTGTAGACAGAGTGTTATTAAAGGCAGTGCAAAGTGCAGTAAACCATATCAATCAATCTTGTAAAAGATTATTGGAGTCGCATCGGTTAAGAGATGCTATCTAAAATCCTAGATTGTAAGCTCGAAAGAGCAGGGCCCTCAATCCCCTCATGTTTTGCATTGTATTGGTATTGTTCTGTCACATGTTCTGTCCCCCTCTGTAATGTACAGCGCTGAGCGAACTATTGGCGCTTTATAAATACTGTATAATAATAATAATAATAATAAACCATGCTCTCATATCTTTGGGAACATGCGTTTCTGCTTTGGGCACCAGTTCAGAAAAAGGGTGTTATAGAACTGGAATGAGTGCAGAGAAGATCAACTAAATGGGGCATGGAGGACCTCAGCTGTAAAAGATTAACTAAAATTATTTTATTCTCCATTGATAAGAGGTGACTGAAGAAGACATCATCACAAATGGTCCATACACTATAGTAAGCTTGGTCCTTTAAAACTGAACTCCAGGGAAGGGAAAAATGCTTCCTTGCAGTAGGGTTACCCCTGCACTGCATGGATTAAATGCTTGTTTGGGTCCAGGGGCCACAAAAAAGCACTTTCACTTACCTAATCTGGTCAGCACAATGTATTCTTCCTTATGTTCCGGTAGTTACAGGTCCCCATCAAGTCCAATGCAGAGACCATAGCCCAGCATTGGGCGTGAGGACACTGCCAGAGCATAGCAGAGAGGAGAGCACCAGCTGCCAGGGCAGTAGGGGATTGGGTAAGTATAATTACTTTTTGAGAGCCACTGAACCTAAATGAGCATTGAACATTGAAAATTTTACCTTTTTTCCAGAGATGGACTTTAATCTCCATATATGAGGTGGCAGCAAAAGTGGTCCTTAAAATTTTACTAAACCCAGGACCCTGAATTCACTATATCTGGTCTCCCACCGTACACAGAACATGGACGTGCACTTATTTTAGTAAATATAAACTGATAAATACCTTTTCTCATCAGCAGTTAGAGCAGTCCTGTGACTTCTATCAGTGTTCAGCTGAGCACTGGTTAAAGCTTGTAGGAGGAGTTTTCTTTCTGCTCTAGGAGGATGCAAAACCCCTGACCTCTGTCTGGACAGTGCTGATTGGCCCTGTACTGATCACAAAGAAAAAAACTCTCTAGCAATACACACTAACCTGAGCATGTGCAGAATGACTACAGTTCAGTCAGTTGTGGACATTTGAACAAGCAGAGGAGCAGAGAAGACAGGATCAAATGGCCTTTTTACACAATGCAGAGGATTAACCCCTTAGGTTCCACGGTGAGTATAACAAGCATGCTTTACTACATATACAGACTGATTTTACTGTTGTGGGTTTAGTAACACTTTAACTCCTAGTCGGTCTGAGGTTGTTTGTCAGAGCGTGTTCACTGCATGCTCCTAGCACACTGACCGAACTTTCATTGATAGCTCTCAGTCACAGCTTTTGATTGGGAGCCAGCAGGACAGACTCCTGATCATGTGACCATTGAGAGGGCCAATCACAGTGGTCACGTGATCATGAAGCTACTCCATGCATTAAAGACCTTGGAAAGAGGTAGTGGGAAGGGATTAAGGTCACTGCAAAAGACGTAAGGACTATCTTCCACTAGGTGGAAACTAACTAGTTTTCAGTGGAACTCTGGAACAAAATATAAATGATACACATGATGCGGTGTGTCAATAGCACTGAAACAACATGTTTGATTTTCAGAGTCACCCCACAACTGTTTTATTACCTGTTATTCCTGCCAGTAGATCTGTTGTTTTCCATACCTTTTAACAGGAATGACAATGCCGTTTGCTCCTTAGTGAAAGTGCACAGCAACATTGTCACCTTGTATGTAGCGTTGAAGGAGAAGTACAGCCAAAGCTCTTTTTTCTGTACCTCTCCTGTGGATCACAGAAGTACAGTTTGTTCTGCACTCCTGCGACCTGTTTTCAGCTATTGGGTGAAGTCACTCAGCTGGTCCAGGCCAGGGAAAGATCCTGACTTTAAAGCCCAGAGTCTGGAGCAACACCTGACTCCGCCTCTCAGCAAACTGCTGAGAGCCTGAGCCAGCCGCACCCTCCCCATCTACAGCAAAGCACTCCAGTGAGCTCTGGGTTGGGCAGAGCAGAGAGCGGTGACTCTCAGTCACCGCTCTCTGGTCAAAGCAAAGAACAGATGTGGCATCGGACCGATGCTGCATCCACCTAGGGAAAAAAACAAACCCACACTTCTCTTTTAAGCAGGGTATACACATGCTGTTTTTTTTTGGTTTCACCAGCGTGAAGCTTCAGGTGACGTCACCACGTTGTATAGCTGTTGGCCGGAACGTTTATACATTCGGAGTGCTGCAGCTCCCGGATCATTTTTGATGGCCATGTATCTTTTATTTATTGTGAGTGCATTCATTTATTTTTAATACATTTAATAGTTTTGGGCATACTGCACAAGTTGATTTACTGGCAGAAAAACAGAGTTGGAGCGGAGTCATGGGCAGAATCATCTCTGTGCTACATACCGGGGAATTGTTTGGGGTTAACCCCTAAAGTACTGTTGGCTTTTCAATATGAACGCCCAATAGCTCTGGTATAAGCTCTTATATGTCTGTTGTCTTCACCAGGAACTTGGAGGTGTCATCTTCCTCCTTTTTTGAAGCACTGAATGTGGGTTTCTCTGCTCTTTTTGATGGTTTGGTTTCACTCATCTAAGAAGTTCTTTGAGCATGGACTTCTTTATATAATTGATGGACTTTAACACTATTTAGCGCTGCCCTTTTTTGTTATATATTGTTTGAGGGATTGTATCTATTCCTGTGTTAGCTGCTTCTTATGTATCATTTAATCAGCGCAAAGATTTATTCGAATTTAGAACAGTTCTACCCTGTGCCTGAATGTCAGCTTGAATTTGTCTGGAAGTTGATCGAGGTTCTTTAACCACCATTCGAACAATCCTTCGTTGCAATCTTTGATTAATGCAGGCCATAGATGGGTCGAAAATCGGCCGATTTTTCGGCCGAAAATAAAATCGGCCAATTTTCGGATCGTTAGTGGACTATTTGTTCGGCCGTTTTTCGGTATTTTGGCAGATTTTTTTTTTCGGTAAAGTTGGAAAAAAAATCGGCCGATTTTGCCAATCGGCCGATTTTCGAGGCAATGATGGGCAAATCGGTCGATTTTTTACCGATAAAAAATCTGCGCATGAGCAGTGACCTGCAAGAGGAAGACAAAAAGAAGAAGAGGATGATGAAGGAGAAGAAGAGGATGATGAAGGAGAAGAAGAGGATGATGAAGAAGAAGAAGAGGATGATGAAGGAGAAGAAGAAGAAGAGGATGATGATGAAGAAGAAGAGGATGATGAAGGAGAAGAAGAAGAAGAGGATGATGATGAAGATGAAGAAGAAGAGGGTGATGATGATGAAGAAGAAGAAGAGGGTGATGATGATGATGAAGAAGAAGAAGAGGGTGATGATGATGATGATGATGAAGAAGAAGAAGAAGAAGAGGGTGATGAAGAAGAAGAAGAAGAAGAGGGTGATGATGAAGAAGAAGAAGAAGAGGATGATGATGAAGAAGAAGAGGAAGAAGAGGAGGATGATGATGATGAAGAAGAAGAGGGTGATGATGATGAAGAAGAAGAAAAAAAGGATGATGATGATGATGATGAAGAAGAAGAGGAAGAAGAGGAGGAGGAGGATGATGATGAAGAAGAGGATGATGATGATGAAGAAGAAGACGATGATGAAGAAGAAGAAGAGGGTGATGATGATGAAGAAGAAGAAGAAGAAGAAGAAGAGGGTGATGATGATGAAGAAGAAGAAGAAGAAGAAGAAGAGGGTGATGATGAAGAAGAAGAAGAAGAGGATGATGATGATGATGAAGAAGAAGAAGAGGATGATGATGAAGAAGAAGAAGAAGAAGAAGAAGAAGAAGAGGATGATGAAGAAGAAGAAGAAGAAGAAGAGGATGATGATGATGAAGAAGAAGAAGAGGGTGATGATGATGATGAAGAAGAAGAGGGTGATGATGATGATGAAGAAGAAGAGGGTGATGATGATGATGATGAAGAAGAAGAAGAGGATGATGATGATGAAGAAGAAGAAGAGGGTGATGATGATGAAGAAGAAGAAGAAGAAGAAGAGGATGATGATGATGAAGAAGAAGAGGATGATGAAGAAGAAGAAGAGGATGATGAAGAAGAAGAGGGTGAGGATGATGATGAAGAAGAGGGTGATGATGATGATGAAGAAGAAGAGGGTGAGGATGATGATGAAGAAGAAGAGGGTGATGATGATGAAGAAGAAGAAGAAGAAGAAGAGGATGATGAAGAAGAAGAAGAAGAGGATGAAGAAGAAGAAGAAGAAGAAGAGGATGATGATGAAGAAGAAGAAGAGGATGATGATGATGAAGAAGAAGAAGAAGGATGAAAAATAAGAGAAATTCCAGTATGGCAAAAAGTGTCCCTGCAGAGAGCTCTATTTCTTTGACAGTTCTTTGACATTTACAGCGGTTGCAACATTGTATCTATTTGTTTCTGAATAAAAACATCTGTATCCTAAATGGATACAAATAGATACATTGTTGCAACCGCTATAAATGTCAAAGAACTGTCAAAGAAATAGCAGAGCTCTCTGCAGGGACACTTTTTGCCGGCTGTAGACTGGATGAAAATCGGCCGATTTTTTTTTTTACCATTGCTGGTAATGTCGGCCGCTTGAACGACCGATTTTTCATTTTTTAAAAGAAAAATCGGCCGTTTTTCTCCCCGTCTATGGCCTGCATAAGTTTTTTCTCTTTCATCCCCGTCCAGGGAGATTAGCTAAAGTGCCATGGGCTGTAAACTTCTGTTATGCACAGTGGACGCAGGAACATTAAGTTTTGTTAATTGAGACAGGCGAGGTTAATTACAAATTACAGGAGCATCACAAACTTGGAAAGCAATTATTTCTTACAATTTTGAGAAGGTGTCAAAAATGTTGTCTAGTCCATTTTTGGAGTTTTGCGTGGATTTTGTCAGATTTGGCCAACCCCACCTAACACTTTATAAGTAGTGACATCTTCAATTATTTTGCTTTAGGAAGAAAAAGGTTTAAACCATAATAAAAGCTGACCATTGTAAGCCCCCAGCAATGTTATATGGATTGTCCCAACCTCTGTACTGTCACGTTTTCTGAACAGTATAGCTCATTAAACAAAGTAAACAAATAACCACTGGCAGGATCAACAAGTAATAAATACAGCATAATATACTGGGGAAGGGGGGGAGGGCTCTTTTGTCCAGAGTCCCACTTTAACTTAGTTTAGGAGTGAAACAAAGCTACATTTTTTCAGGGAAATGTCATTATGCCCACTAGAAATGACACTTCCGATCTTTATAAACACTCTGCTGTATAATGTACACTAAACAGCGATGTGCTATAAACATCTGGAATAGTAATTTGAAGAATTCAACATTATAAATAGCAAATTTATTGTTGTAGGAGTATTTTAAATTTAGGAATGCCTCTACAATCATGCTGAAAAAAAAAAGTAAAATCTCAGTTTCACCAGTTCATAAATCTTTTACCATCTGCCTCCATCTATTGTAAATTCTTCTCTATTTATTTGTATTTTTTCATTTAATTCTTTATTTGTCATTTTCATTCATACAGAGCATCATGTCTTGATACAAAACCACAGTACAGACATAACATTTATTGGTTAGAAAACAGTAATATATGAAGTAAATTAGACCATGTGGAACAAGATGTACCATCATCCATTTATTATGTATTATAATGCTGAGATTTGACCAGCATTGGATAATTTGGGGGCATAAAATAAAAATGTAATTATTATAACTGGAGATGAAGCAAAAGGCATTGGGCATAAAAGCTATCTATCTATCTATCTATCTATCTATCTATCTATCTATCTATCTATCTATCTATCTATCTATCTATCTATCTTCCTTCATTACATTGTTTATATTAAGTATTTTCAACTCACAGAATAGCACCATTTGTATTCTAGGCTTTAATTTCTTTTTGCCTTGATAAGATTTCGTTCTGGTGGGGGGAAGGGGCTGGAGTGTTACTGACTCCTGTTCCCTGTGTCTTATTAGACCCCGCAGGGTAGATCAGTCTCTGACAGATAATTGTGGCAGGTCTTTCATTCCTTCTCGGTGGATTAGAGATGTCCCCCGGAGCTACAGCCCCCTTCCCATCTTCACCTACAGTGGGAAAAAAGACATTCTGAACACTTGATAGGGTCACTGAAATAGCTGCAGATTAGTCTCACAGCAGTGTGTCATGTCAACCCATCAGATACTGAATATACAGATGAAGGAGCCCAAAGCATACCATAGATGTTAGGTGACCATCATCTAATATGCACTGTGTGCTTCTGTTTCCTGAGATTAACCAGACACCCCAGTCTTAGTTGAGACACCCCGTTTTTTTGGGGGGTGACAGAAGTAACGGTAAAAAAAACCAAAATAACTTGGCAATTAGCAAAATTAGCAAGAGATCACTGTTGCCCCACCATAATATTATACAGGATTTATATAGTGCCAACAGTTTACACAGCGCTTTATAACATAAGTACAATTACAATACAAATGAACACAGGAGGGATCAGAGGGCCATGCTCCTTAGAGCTTAAGATACGTAACAACCATTGGCCAATCTAGATGAAAATGGTCCAAATGGGTTACTTACTGGCAAGCAAGTTTTTGTTAGTTTAGATCATTGTAGTTCAACTGAACTTGCAATTTCAGAACTAAAGTTTCATTTAAATTAAAAGAAATCTGAATCACACTCTAAAAAAATGTGTATTACAGAGCAGCAAATGATGACAAATTGTGCAGAATAGTATGGGAAGCTCCTGGCAGTCCAGCCTGATGAGTTGATAACCCCATAAAAAAAGACACTTTCTTTACTATAGGCATACTAAGATATAAAAGTAGGACCTGATGGGACTGGCAGTCAGGCTAAAGCAGGGTATACACTAGTAGAATTTAGAATGAAAATCTGTACAAAAAGTAATTAGATCGACTTCTCATGAATAGGAATGGCCATAGATGGATCAAAATTTGTCTAGTTTTGCTGAACCGGTTAAATCCTTCTATGGCCAGCTTGAAGAATATGTAAACCTAACATTTCATATTCCTGATATGTGCCTGCTGTACCATGTACTTTTATAACAAAGTATACTGTTCTCTTTGTATTGCTACCTTTGTGTAAAATCCCTGGTATTGCTGCCAGTACCTCTGCTTTCATATTAAAAACTGACCACACTAGGCATGAGAGCACAGCATGGTCAGGTTTCTGGCTGTGCTGGGAACGCAACATGCTCTCCTCTAGTGATCAGACTTGTCCTGACACAAATCCCCCCCCCCCCCACACACACACACACACACAGCCATTCACTGGGAAGAGCAGTGTACTACTGTTTCTCCTCCCTTTGCTCTCTGAGCTCCTTATGCAGCTGAGATCAGAGGGTATGTGAAGTTAGGTCCTAATTTTGTATGTTTAGATGTTTTCTATGTAGCCAAATAAATTAAGATTTTGTATACTTTGTGATGATTTTTTGAGTTTGGTGTTTTTTTCATCCTTATCTTCATTTTAGGGTTTATTTGTTTATGACATAGCAGGGGCGGACTGACAACTCATGGGGCCCCCGGGCAATAAGGGATTATGGGGCCCCTGTGTCCTCACACACACCCAAACCACACCCAAAAAATCCTGTGAAAGGTGCTAGGGGCATCTCATGGGGCCCCCTACTGACCCTGGGCCCTCGGGCAGTGCCCGAGTGCACGAATGGTCAGTCCGCCCCTGTGACATAGTGATCACATGATCAGAAACCACAGTGATTCCTGATCATTAGTGTGGACTGTATTGAGAGCCAGCAGCAACACAAAATGTAGGCTACTGTCTTCCAAAGGGGAGTATGTTTAGTAACGTATCCCCAGCACAGAAGATCATGATGGGAAACGTCAATAAACAGGTTGAAGGAAGAATGGGGTTAATAAGCAATTCCAGCCAACAGATAACATTTTTCAGAGAACTTCTAAATTCTTTGAACAAACACCTCTGTCAGAAAGTTTACAAATGTATGTAAATCTGAGTTTTCTGTAAGCAGCTTTACCCAGAATCCACAGAGCTCCTTAGAAGGGGGGGTGAGTAGATCAGCATCCTGGTGTCTGCAATTTCCTCCCAGTCCAGCTGCTGTATCACCAACCAGGCTCAGTCTTCCTGAACGTGTTTGGATGTGATCAGTTAGAGTCCCAGTACTGACAGCAAGCAGCCTACAGTGGGTGCCTCTTCGAATTTTTCTCCTCTATTATATACAGGCAGGGAAAAAGGGTTGCTATCCAGGTGCTGCTGCGCTGGAGCACATCATGTGACCAGGGGCGGACTGACCATTTGGAAACTCGGGCACTGCCCGAGGGCCCGGGGTCAGTAGGGGGCCCCATAAGATGCCCCTGGTACCTTTTTCATAGGCTTTTTTGAGTTTGAGCAAGGACACAGGGGCCCCATGATCCCCTATTGCCCAGGGGCCCCATGAGTTGTCAGTCCACCCCTGCATGTGACCCCTTTTCGGCTTTGGGCCATGTGACCTAGAAGCAGTGTAATAAGGCCAGTTGTTAAGTTTTGCTATATCCCTACCCATGCATGCTTACCCCAGCAAGAATTTTGGTTTTAGTTTTGGAGAAAGTTGGAAAGATAAAATCTCTGTTGGGTATCTTACTGCATTACCTTCTAAAAATGAGATTTATTGAATAAAAAGTAGTGTACTCACAAAAGAATAAAATCAAAGGTACATCACAAGAATGAGGCTCTGAGGAAGAGGTTAAGCCTCGAAACGTGTCAGTCATATGGAGGTATACAGTCCCCTGCTAGCTACCATTTAGGGAGATTGGATCATGCTGTCATTCTTCTGATGTGCCTTTGATTTTATTCTTTTGTGAGTATACTACTTTTTATTCAATAAATCTCAATTTTTAGAAGGTAATGAACTAGGCCTGGGCGCCCTCTGTTTGTTTCTTCATACACAGTTCCTTTGGATTTCCCTGGTCCGTCGAGGGCAGCAAGGCTTGCATTCCTAAAAAGCAGTCCATGTGGGGATACTGACATTGCGTAGCCCATCATCCAGCGCAGGAGTTACAGCATTTGTTTGCTTTTTCTTTTATATTGGGTTTTTACTGCAGTCTGTGGCGGCATTGAAGGGATTTCCACCCATTTTCTGGTAAGGAAGTGAGGGCAAATCTCTCTAGTGTAGGCGTAGACTACAACAAAATGATTTTCACTATAATGGGAAAGGGTTAGAGCCTCTATCTGACTAATACTACCATCTGTCATTTCCTGCCTAATGTCACAGGGACACAAAGTAATGTGAAGTCATCCTAACAGGATCAAAGACATAGTATTATTATTATTATACAGGATTTATATAGCGCCAACAGTTTGCGCAGCGCTTTACAATATAAGGGGAGACAATACAATGACAATACATTTCAGTACAGAAGGAATATGAGGGCCCTGCTCGTGGAGCTTACAATCTAAAGGATCCTGGATACTTCTTTTTAAATGTCCCCCACAGGTGTTAGTATAAGTTTACCTTTTTGAATGTTACATACTTCATCCGTATTTAGGGTGGAACATGAAACATGTTCCAACACTGGCAGCCAGTTCTCCTAATCCCCCCCTCATTGTGACAGCGGATGGGGGATCCTGTCCCCACGCCCGCTGTCACAATTCAACCATTCGTTCGGGGCTCAGCCCACACAGCCACATCATTCTTCTACAGTTTCCTGTGAATGCATGAACTACAACTACTGTCAGCCATTGCGGCGGACAGCGTGCAGCTCTGAATGGACTGAGGGGTTGCTAATGAGCGGTCTCATAGTTCATTCACAAGCCCTGCAGCTTGTAAACATATGAAGGTACAGGCTGAAAGCTGCAGAGCTTGTCCTTAAGAGTCTGACTTTGCACCCCTGAACCACTGATCACGGGTGCAATGCTTTCCAGGCTCCTTAGTGAAAAAATAACAAATACACTTGTTCTGCAAAAATATATGCATTTATTACTTTTTCCCAAAAGGTGAACATATCCTTTTGGCTCCGTTCACACCAGTGCATTTTTTAGTGCTTTTTGCAGAACTGCACTACAGTCCATTAACATGGTTTCCTATGGGACATGTTCACATCTATGCTTTTTTGAAGCTGCTGCGTTTTTGGAAAGGGTCGGGGACTTTTTAAAAAGAAAAAAGCAGCATTTTTGCTACAATAGAGTTCAATGCAGAAGCTGCTGAAATGCATGGTAGTGCATTTTTGCTGCACTTTGCATTTTTATTCTGCCCAGCAACAAATAAATTGCACTTTAACAAAAAGAGCTAAACACAATGCAAAAAGCTGTAAAAACACGTCAAAAACACAGCAAAAACGCATGTAGAAAAATGCAAAACGAACTGCAAAAAGCACTGCAAAAAGCAAACTGGACAGGTGTGAATGGAGCCTTAAACATACTCTGGCTGCAATAAGTCTTCTCAAGCACTGCCTTACAGTAACATCCTTCTGCCACTAGATGTCCTCAGTTGCTGGACATAATTTAACCCAGAGGACAGAGGACATGCTGTGAGTACACGGTGTCATGGATTCATGTAGTAATGCAAAGATTGGTGCCGATGTCATCAGGTCAACATTACCTTCTGCTTTATTAATACTGTCCACTATCAGAAAAGAGCAGGAGGACCCTGCAGCATCATCACTGGCTTTAAGACTTCTAAGTAATTATTAAACAAAAAGTGTAACATACTGCCTGTGGGCATCCAAGAAAGGAGGGGGGGAGCCCAGAGCCCAGAATCCCTAAATATAGCTGGAGTTAGATATAATCAGCGGCATTTATTGCTGGTGTGAGATGATGATGGGCAAGTGTCATCCCTGTCCTGGGGACATGTTTTATAGCAAGCAGTTCTTCTCAGCCTGGAGTAGTCAGTTGTCATCCACCTGTTATAAGGCAGTGACCTCTGACCTCTGTGCTCTGACCTCTCTTTGTAGTAGGGGGCTGCGTATTAGCTTGTTTGCAGTGTTTTTGTTGAAGAGACCCCCTCCTATCAGAGCACAGCAATTCACAACATTCCTTTAGTTTCTCTTACAGGCCTTCAAGCCCAGAGGGACCTCCATCTGCCAGAGACTGGTGACGTGGAACAGCATGATGTAAACTAAAGGGGACACAAAGAAACTAGCTAATGTCTGCAGTGTGCTAAGAGCAACCCCTATGAAATAACTTCTCATTGAAAATGTTTTATTATATCTTTTAATAAGTGCAAAAAAATACCCAATAATCCAACCAGAAACCAAGTGCTGCCCTGTGCAGTGCAATCATCCTGACCAGCTCTCTCTCTCTCTGTGGACTACAGAACACACCCCTCCCCTTTGTTATGGAGATGAAAGAGGAAGGTGTTCCATATTCCTAGCACACTTTTACATGTGTTTTCCTGCTATCTGTGTCCCTGTTCCAGACCCAGACAGCGATGGGAAACTTACAATTTTACAGGACTAGAGAGGAAATCTTCAAATAGGAAATCTTACAAAGTTTAAAAATTTGTCAAGACAGGGATTCTAATCCTTGCCTAACATAATCTGGCTGTACATAATCTTTACATTTTGGATTGCCTGTACTTTGTAAATTGCAGTAGTTCTGAGTTACAATTTTTCAGTAAAGCAGTTGGAGAGTGCCAATTCATTACACCCCATCCCAAAATATCATTAAAGTGTAACTAAACCCACAACAGTAAAATCAGTCTGTATATGCAGTAAAGCATGCTTGTTATACTCACTGTAGAACCTAAGGGGTTAATCCTCTGCATTGTGTAAAAAAGCTGTTTGATCCTGACTTTTCTGATCCTCCCCTTCTTCCAGTGTCCCCCTCTTATCTCCTGATAAGGCATATCGTGTGGAGACACTGCACATGCTCAGTTGGTGTGCATTGCTAGAGAGGTTTTTTTTCTTGGTATAGTGCATGTGATTAGCATAGGGCCAATCTGCATCCTCCTAGAGCAAACTTCTCCTACAAGCTTTAACCAGTGCTTAGCTGGACACTGAAAGAAGTCACAAGACTGCTATATACTGCTGATGAGAAAAGGTATTTAGCAGTTTATATTTACTAAAATAATTGCATTTCCATGTTCTGTGTACTGTTGGAGACCAGATATAGTGAATGCAGGGTCCTGGATTTAGTAACACTTTAACTGTTTATATTCAACATCCCAAATGTAGAATGGTAACGAAGATCATTGTCTATCTCTTGTACCTCAAAGATTTAGAGTTAAAGCTGAAATTTAGAAAGGTCCCGTTTGGACCAATGGAAGCATGTATTTGCCATACCCTTGAGATCCCCTTGAATACTGGAAATCACTATAGTATGCACCGCTACTGCAGTGATCTCCACTAGATTCTGGGTCTTGTGCTGAGCAGCTGCCCTGCTACATTGTGAACACAAGAGGTTGCTCACTCAGCACCCAGAAGCTAATAGCCATCACTCTAGTAGCCATCACTCTAGTAGCAGTGTCTTCTACAGTGATTTTCAGCTTCTAGGGGAATCCCACAGGTATGACACATATATACATTGGTCCAAGCTGGCCATACTTAAAGGGGTATTAAACCCAAAACCAAAAATGTAATATTTTCCTGCTTACCAATCATTAGATGTGGTGGCTGCAGTGGTTTTCTTTTTGGTAGGTTTCCCCTCTGTTTTCACCTGGTGATCTGGCCAGTAACAAACCTCCTGTATTAGAGTTCCACCACTCTGGATGAACAAGCACAGGGGCACCTTTGGACAGCAACATTGTTAAGCTGGGGAGAGGGAGTGTTAGATGTACTAGGTTTAGATGCAGTAACAAATTGAAGCCAAATTCCAGCTAATACTTTGTAAGCAGTTACAGCTTTTTTCCTTTTGGAATAAAAGTTTTACATAAATAAAAGATGATCATTGTAAACACCGTTATCAGTGGTAAGTGGTTTTGTCTCATTTTTCTAACTGCTACAGCTGCAAGAGAGCTTGTTCTTTGTAAAAAGAACAGACATACTGGCCAGATCACCAGGTGAAAATAAGAGAAAAAAAGGCTAAACAAGAAAGCTAATGCAGCCACGTGTAAGATTGGTAAGTTGCAATATAATAAATGTTTGCTTTTGGGTTTAAAACCATGTTAAACTTCAGCTTTAACTGTAAGGCGTCTTTCACACGAACATCATCCTTTCAGTCATGTTTTTTCAAAGAAAATACGGATTCAGTTTACATCAGTTTGCACATTCGTCGTCAGTTCAATTCAGTTCAGTTTACATTGGTATATATCAATTCAGTTCTATTCAGTCTACATCTGATTACATCAGTCTACATCCGTTCCATTCTCTTCCGTTTCAATGGATCTGGACGTTGGCTGTTCTGTTGAAAAAAAAACAGACCTGAACTGACATGGATGTAGGCAGATGTAAACTAATGATCATCAGTTTGCATCTGCCCACCCATAGACATGTATCACTACCCCCTTAGGGGTTGCTCTGAACTTAGATCCCCCTATAGCCCTGCACAGCTAGTCCATTAGCATTTTTCACACACACACTTTCATTCATAGACAGAAATCAAGCCTTCAGTGTTGGTTTTGTTATTTTATTGAGGGGATTAAACTTGGATAGTATAGTGGGTTGTACAGGATGCCCAAGGGAACCGAAATCTGAGGATAGCTTCCTGAACTATTCACAGCTTCTTTCTCTAATGCAATCTCTGTTGGAGTGCTAGCCAGCAACTCCAGTTGTACTTCCCCAGACCCTAGATGAACTTCCTGAGCAGGGGATCTGGCTCCTATTCCCTTAAGTAAGGTGCACAGTCACTAGCAGAGGGCTAATTTGATTTCCCACCAAAATGCTCCTTCCCCTATCGGCACAGGGGGATGTAGGTGTACTCACTCAGTTCCTCACCTGTACTGCTTTGCTGAATGGCTGCTGCTACCAGGCCTGTCAACTGGGCTATTCTTTTCCTGCCATACAGGTGGTCCTCTCCCAGGGGCCCAGTATGTCCTGAGTTTTCCTCCTTTCCAGCTCCAGGCTCGCAGGCAGGTCCCACCCCACCAGGCCTCCTGGCAGCCTTCCTCCTCCAGCCTCACATCTTTCTGCTCCTCACTCCTCTCCCACCACCACACTCCGCTACTGAGCAGGCTCCAGCACTTTTAAGGAAGTCTAGCCCCTTGCCAAGCCTTCTGTTGGGGATTGGCTAAGGTCCCTCAAAAGTGCAGCCAACCACTCCTCAGATGCACCCACTGCCTCCAAGGCCCTCCTCCGAAAGCCTCAGAGCGGGAGGAAATTCCAGAGGGGCTGGCCTGCAGTCTCTCAGTCCTGACCAGAATTTGACCCATCTCACCTGAGCTGATAATCAGCTCCTCTTTAGCCATCAGAGTCTAGCTCCGTCTAGCTAAACTAGGAGGATGCTACAGACATACATTGTGGTTCAGTCTGGATCCATCTGAAAAACTGACAGACGGATCTAGACTGAACACCCATGTGAAAGGTGCCTAAATCTTTGAGGTACAAGGAATCAACAACAATCTCAGTTATCATTCTACATTTTGAATGTATATAGCTAATATTATTTTGGAATGGGGTGGAGTGGGCTGGCACTCCCTAGCAGCTTTGTTGAAAATGTGATACTTGTAGCTAAGAACTGCTGCAATTTCCAAACTACAAGCAATCCAAGCCAGACCAGTGTAACTATACAAAAATGGCCATACCTGAGCTTCAGCTTTAAATTGTTGTAATAGGAAATCCAGGAGCTGTCGTTTCATCCTCTACTCTTTTGACACATAGTGCAATTATGGGATTGTTTTGTTATCGCTTTCATCAGGTTGACAGATGGGCAGACAATCTCTACGGAAGGGAGAAAAGACAAGCAGACTGAGATATCCACAGGCTGTGCTGCTCCAGGTGAGTGCCTGGAGAATTTTTTTTCTGTTACAATGCTGAACACCATTCATGGTACTGGTTGAAGCTGCCAGTGATGTTCTGACATGTCAGGTCTTATCATTCAGTGACTGTGACTAGAGGCTTTTCAGTGCATGTCACACTAAAAAGATTGCAGAGGGATACAGTATAAGTAAGATACAAAGACACTGAAGAATGATAGAGGGGACATGGTCAGTGTTTTCTGTTGTTCATTATCAACTCATAAAAAGACACAGCAGCAGTTCTGAATAACTTTTCTGGCTGTTTGGTTCCATTAAAATGTTCTGTGCCTAATCCATAATGGCCTTTCTATACATACAGGTGCACCAGTACCACTTTGTGCCCTCTTATCCCCTGTCCACCATTCCAGGGGTGTTTGAATCAAAAGGTATAAGGGGAGCCCTCCTGCCTCTTTGGTCTCTAATCAGGTATGTGATACACCTATTGACACAAATTACACATACATAGTCTACTATTGTCACTTTCAGGAAGCAGGTCCAGAGCAATGCTGTACAACCAGTGCTGGAGCCAATGCATGTAGACAGGAAGTTGCTGACAAAGGCCACAGGAGATCACAAGCACTGATATACAAAAAAGGACAAAGCAAAAGTGAAAACAAGATTTTATGGGGAAAAAGGCAATTTTTTAAGATACACATGCAGGGTAAAGCAACAGACTCATTTTAAAGATGCCCCTCAGCATCTAAGGGCCCATTCAGATCTATATGCTGCTTAGCCTTGCACAGTAACGTGTGTTGCCTTGAAGTAATTGGCTACCATTGCACTACATAGTTAAATAGTTGGTAAGGTTGAATAAAGACATCAGTCCATCCAGTTCAACCTGCATAGGTGTAGGTGTATGAGTTTGTGTGTATTTATGTCTCTACCATTTCCCATATCCTTGTATATTGCATTCGCTAAGATGACCATCTAAAAGTTTTTTTTAAGTTATTGACACTCCCTAATGACATTGTGGAAGGGAGTTCCACATTCTTATCACTCATACAGTATAGAACCCCCTCCATAGTTTAAGGTTAAACCGCTTCTCGTCCAACTTGTTTCAGTGGCCACACGTCATCTTAAGAGACCAGACACTGAATCGTTTTTTTTTCCCTATGCTAGTGTAGCCCTGTTTTGGGGGGAGTTATGTGAGATGGCCCACACCAAACAAGCTATGGCGCTAACCTGTATATGAGTAGGCAATCCTGAGCCTTCGCTATATGGAAGAGGGGGTTGTGATAATACAAATGGCAGTGCCTCCACCTAGAATAGGGATCCTGCAATTGAGGAGACTCACCCCTTTCTAGGAATGTAACAGGTAGACAACTTAAAGTAACTATACATAGCAGTATTAATGCACCCAGCTTATATTTCTAACATGAAAACATGTCACCACACCTGTATGAGATTAATGCAGTTTATATAAAGCAGCCACATAAAACAGGATGCATAAGAATAACATTCAGGAATTACAATTTACCATAAATTGGGAGGTTGCAATTATACCCGGGTATATGTGCATGTAGTAAACAGAATACCTCCAACCATGGGTTATAGCGTTGTCCGGTTGCAGGGGCCCCTGGAGAGGTGAGAGTCAATAAGATGCACGCTTCCACTTTAGATGCTGTGATGGCGTCCAAGTAACATGCGGATGATTGCACTGCTTGTCTGAAGATCAGCGATGCATCACCTAAAAGGATAAAATGCCCTATCTATCCTCACTCTTAGTCCCTATCCCTAAACTGGGCTGTCACTGCAACCGGGCCTCTATCTGTCTAAGTGGCCGTCGGATGCCTAACCTACCTCTAGCCTAATCTATCCAACGCTCCCTATGCTAATCCTAGCTAAAGAGAGATCCAGACCAATAAGGCTCTTTAAGCAAAGAGGCTGCAAAGATACACTGCAATTAACAGAAAGTTCACCTGACAGTCTTATGCAGGTGAAAACACTGATCTATATATATATATATATACAACTATAAGGATTCTGCAGCGTGTAAATAGAATAATGATAATGAACCACAAATCTCTCTCTTAAAGAGATATTAGGGTTCCTATACAGAAGTTGAAATATAACAGAGGCAGACCTAATCTGCTTCAGTAACAACTAAATAGATAGCAGCCTTGTTAATCTGGATCAGTACTCACAGAATCCCCATACAGTTCTCCCCAGATACATAGCACATGGCAGGCTGGTACCCTCTGCCTGATACTTCCTGGAAAACAACTATTTAACATCCTGGGGTTTCTTGACCTCCTTGTAGGGGCAGGAAGCACACCTAGGGACTTGTCTGTAATGGGACCTCTATGGTAGTGGCTGTATATGGATGTAAACAAACCACAACTAGTGTATAAAATAACAGTTCCCTACACTCTCCCCCTGGTGAAACCTTTACGTCCCGTCAAAGGAAGCTCAAATTATATATAATAATGAAATTCAATTTCAAATACACAACGTTGTCCTGTCTCCATTACAAAGGTTTGCTAAAGAAAACAACAGATTAGTATAAATACATGCCAGGTGATGCAAATACAGGTAGCATATTGACCAGATTAGATACTGCCCCTACCCAGGCATGGTATAGATGGGGCTGAGGAATGATGCTGGGATCTCCCAAAGTATCATAAGTCAAAACAGGTGGTGGATGTCTAACCCTTCCTCCTCTACGCACTTCCCTATGAGGTAATCCCTGATTTTCAGGTACTGAATGAGGGCTTTGTGTCATGGGAAGAGATGGCACTGATTGTGGAGTAGAACTAGATCCTTGGTTAGGCGTACTCACTGACTCAGGCACAAACTCTGGAGATCTAGGGTTCAGTGACTCTCTTGAAAGAGGAGAAGCTGTTGGGCTCTGAATCTCAGGAACTACAGTCCAGTCACTCTCATTAGAGTCAGGAGGGTCAGTTGTAATGTTAGCCTGAGGTTGTGGGGAGTCCCTTCCCACAGTATCTTCTGAGTCATCATCATCAGTGACTTGAGGAATAGGGAGCAAATGGTTTCGATGCCAAGCTTTTACTCTACCTTCTGGTCCCTTTATTTTGTACACAGGAATTCCAGGTAATTTGCTCACCACTGTAAAAATCTCATTCCTCCATCGGTCAGCTAATTTATGCTTCCCAGAAGGGCCCAAGTTTCTAAGCAATACCTGGTCACCAGGTTTCAATTCTCTGTATCTCACACGATGATCAAACCTCCTTTTGTTCCCTTCAATTATCTTGGCAGCATTTTCTTCAGCCAAATGATAAGCTGACTTAAGGGTATCTTTCAGACGAGCTACATACTGAAAGTGACTTTGATGATCGACGCCATCAGTGGAGACCCCTAGCAAGAGGTCTATTGGCAGTCTAGGCTCCCTTCCAAACATTAAGAAATAAGGGGAGAATCCCGTAGTCTCATGTCTTGTGCTATTGTAAGCATGAACCATGGCTTCAACTTTTCGACTCCAAGTACGTTTATCATCAACCTGTAGAGTACCTAACATATCAAGCAAAGTTCTGTTAAATCTCTCAGGGAGAGCATCACCTTCAGGGTGATAAGGGGTAGTCCGGCTTTTATGGATGTTGAGCAGTTGAAGTAATTCCTTAACTAGTCTGCTCTCAAAGTCTCTTCCCTGATCCGAATGCAATCTGTGGGGTAAGCCATAGTGGATGAAATACTTCTCCCAAAGCACTCTGGCGACTGTCACTGCCTTTTGATCCTTGGTAGGAAAAGCTTGTGCATACTACCAACACGTTCCCAATTCCTCTTGAATCATTGTCAATGCATAGAAAATCGATACAGACCAAATCCATGGGGCCTGAACTCTGTAAATGTCCCATTGGGGCAGCTCGAACTGGGAGGGTTTTTCGTCTCAGACAACGGAGGCACCTTCTACAAAGGCTAGTCACAGTTTATCTCATTCTGAGCCAATAAAAGCGGTCCTGAATCAAGCCATAGGTCTTCTCAGGCCCCAAATGACCATGATGATCATGTAGACTTCTGAAAACCATCTTTCGAAAACAATAAGGGAGAACCAGTTGACGTCTCCCTGGGTGGTCATGATACAGAGTCACACGGTAGAGTAGGCCCTTTTCAATCCTGAATTTATCCCAGTCTCTCAGAAATGAGCTACATTCAGCAGGCAAGGTTTTCTTCAATATCTCTGGATCATTAACACTAACTGCTCTATATAAAGGTCCAATCAAAGGGTCAGCCTTTTGACTCTTAATCATCCGCTGAGGAGATATAGAACAGTTCTCAAATGAGCCAAGGGCTGCTGGGTAAGCAAACATGTCTGGTACAGCATCAGGCCCACTTCCTATGGAGTCTATGAGCCGCATCTCTGAGAAAGCCACGTTATCGTCCACTACTGCAGCCATAGAACATAGTGCTCCAACACCAGGACCAGGGACTTCCTCCCATTCATTGTCTTCAGAGACAGGCGTTAACCCAGGGCGTCTGGATAATGCATCTGCACCAATGTTCTTTGGACCAGGTTTGTATTTCAAGGTGAATTGATAATTTGATAGAGCAGCAACCAGCGATGTCCAGTGGCATCTAGTTTTGCTGTGGTTAAGACATATGTCAAAGGATTGTTATCCGTTCTTACTTCGAAAGCTGCTCCATAAAGATAATCATGTAACTTATCGACAATAGCCCATTTGAGAGCTAAGAATTCCAACTTGTGAACTGGGTAATTGCGCTCGCTAACTGTGAGGCTTCGGCTGATGAAGGCGACGGGTCGCAACCCAGCTGGATACTCCTGGTGCAACACTCCACCCAGTCCTTCAAAGCTAGCATCTACATGGAGAACATACGGCTTTCGAGCATTAGCATAGGCCAGAACGGGTGCCTCTGTTAACTTCTTCTTTAACTGAATGAAGGCATCCTCACAGGCTGAAGTCCACTTATCGCCAAAAGGATTTTTGGTGGATTTCTTCTGCTTTTCTTGACCGCTCGAATCAGTCTTCAGCAAGTCATGTAGGGACTTGGCCACTTTGGAATATCCTTCTACAAATCTGCGGTAATAACCACAGAATCCAAGGAATGAATGTAACTCTGTGATATTCTGAGGTCGTGGCCAATTCACAACTGCTTCAACTTTGGCAGGATCTGTGGCCACTCCTTCAGCAGAAACAATGTGGCCTACATAGGTAACAGATGAACGGCAGAACTTACACTTGTCTGCAGACAACTTCAGCCCTTCCTCCTTTAGACGATGCAACACTCGCATGAGACGTTCTTCATGTTCCTCCAATGAAGCTCCAAATACAATAATGTCATCGAGGTACACAAGACACTCTCGTGGCACTAAATCACCCAAAACGCGTTCCATTAATCTTTGAAATGTTGCTGGTGCACCCCTTATGCCTTGTGGCATGCGGGTAAACTGATAGAAGCCCAAAGGACATATGAAGGCTGTTTTCTCTTGGTCTTCAGGAGCCATTGGAACCTGATAGGACCCTGACCGCAAATCAAGAACTGTGAACCACTGATTTCCATTCAGAGCTTCCAAAGCCTCTTCTATCCTGGGTAGTGTATACTGATCAGGTATTGTCCTTCGATTCAGGCGAATAGATCCACACTTCTTTCTTACCACAACAATAGGTGAAGCATAGGGACTTTTACTATCCGCAATGATCCCCTGATCTTTCATCTGATGTAAGGTCTGTCTGAGCTCATCAACGTCCTTTGGAGCTATCCTTCTGGGCCTTTCCCGGAAGGGAGTGGCATCTGTTAACCTGAAAGTGTGTTGAGCACTTTTGGCACAGCCTACATCCATTTCATCCATAGAAAATACTTCTGGTAATCCTGATAACTGCTGTGTCAATCTGTGACCCCAAAGCTCTGATAAGTTTGGGTCAGTCAGATCAAATTCAACAGTAGGAGTACCTTCAACTTGCACTTTGCACACTTCAGCATAGGGGTTAACACCAAACACAGGATAGCAATGGGCTACCTTTTGGTAAGGATCAATTACAACGGGGTAAGGTGAACAGTTTCTCACAGTCACAACTGTAGATAGGTCCACTCTGGCCCTCCAGTCTTTCCTTTCAGGAATCACCTTCCACCCCTCTTTGTTGATCATCTCTTCAGGTGTTTCCATAAGGACGTAACTGCCATCTCCAAGTAGCTCAGGAGCAATGCTGGAAGCAACCCTTAGTATTCTCTCTCCCCCTGGAGGAATTTCCACTGCATGCCTACCGATGTGATACACCACTCCGTGTTGATAGCCAACAGAGAGGACATTACAAAGCTCTTTAAGATCAGAAGACAGTTCAATTTGATCAAAAGAAGCAGTTCGACCTCCTTCAAGAAACTTCTGAAAAGCACAGTGTACTGCTTTACAATTAGTACCTAATATCACAGGAGCAGCATTGGAGTCCCCAGTGCCGGGACACACAAGTGCAGTGATCTCCATGGGAGGAACACCTTTGTCCTCTAAACCAGGTACAGTAACAATTATGCGCAGGCTTCCATCAACAGGGTATGACTTAGAGTTCAACCCCCACAACTTCATCTGTCCAGTAGATTGAAGTGGTGTGTTGCTCAAAGATATTAGGGTTCCTATACAGAAGTTGAAATATAACAGAGGCAGACCTAATCTGCTTCAGTAACAACTAAATAGATAGCAGCCTTGTTAATCTGGATCAGTACTCACAGAATCTCCCCAGATACATAGCACATGGCAGGCTGGTACCCTCTGCCTGATACTTCCTGGAAAACAACTATATAACATCCTGGGGTTTCTTGACCTCCTTGTAGGGACAGGAAGCACACCTAGGGACTTGTCTGTAATGGGACCTCTATGGTAGTGGCTGTATATGGATGTAAACAAACCACAACTAGTGTATAAAATAACAGTTCCCTACACTAGAATCACCATTTAGATATTTGTATATTGCAATCATATCTCCTCTTATAGCGGTAGTAGTCATATTTTAAAAAATCCAGTCCCCCTGCAAGTTAAACCAGAACTAAGCCCATTGATTTAACAGTTTAAAATAACAATTACATTCCCTGTATATGCCAGGAATATAACTATCACACTTTTGTATCACTACCCTTGTAAAGGGACATTGGATTTGATTGGGTCCCCCTAAGCTCTGCATGGCCAGGCAACACGTGTTTTCCACACTTGTGCTCCCAGAGTCAATAAAACAGTCTTTGAGCTGCTTTTTAGTTGTTTTTATTAAGGGTGTAACAACTTGGACACAGTCTAAGGGTATATGGGATGCCCGAGGAACTGTAGAACTCAAGGACAAACTTCTCAGCAACTATGTACAAAGAGGGAGAAAGAAACCTCCTGTGCTGCCAGATGAAACAAAACCCCACTTAGTGGCTGCAAACACCTAATTATAATCAAATAGTGAGACAAAAAATTAATATGAAATGGTGCTGCGCTACTTAATCATAAAGTGAATGATCAATCAACATAAAAAACATAAATAATGTGCCAAGTGAACAACCCATATAGTCAATGCTAAACCAACGGGTGTAGAAGCAAGAATAAGTGTACCAAATGACAACAAAGATGAAAAGTGACCGAAAAAATGTAAATATAAATAATGGATGCGGTAAAATCATCAAGTGAAAAAGTGATCAGTAGATAAATAAATACATGACAAAATTTAAACATATAATGGCAAATGGCAAAAATGTGACACAAAAAATTAGTAAGTAAATAAGAACAAATAGTCCCAAATGTGCAACAGACAGTGAATCTTCAGCACAAGTTGTGAAACATCAGTGATCACAACAAACAGGCAATCCTTCACCAGCTAGCGTGCGCGCTCACCTTCTAACTGCGACCCGCAAGGTGTCAAAAGGCATATACACAGACCGATGATCTCAGACTAGATTGATCTCAGTAGTAAAAAAACAAGGACTCCTCTCTATGGGAAATACATCCAGCAGTACCACCGATGTCCTTAAAAGTGTGTAGCCTTAGATTTCCTCCTCCTCCAGTATCCTCACATGAAAGGATCAAAAAAAGCTCCCATAGTGTAGTAAGTTAAAATACAAGATGGCAGCTGCCGTCTGTACCGGAATGACATCACCACACTTCCGTCCTACACGTTACGTCACAAATCACGTGACTTCATCAGGGCTTGTGATGTAACGCATAGGACAGAAGCCAAGGTTGCCAAGAGAACACTGAAGGGAAAAGCTGCTTGCACTTTCATTATGGTCCTCGTCACTTAGTTCCATAAATTGTTTTTTAATGTCTTTAGGGCACCTCTGGCATGTAAGGATGTGGGGGTTTTTTCATCCTTGTAGCATCTGGAAAATCATTTTTGTTCTCACAATTTGCTCTCAGCAGAAATTGCACTATGGAATTGTTTCCAAACTCTAGATGTTGGGAATTTAGGTGACTTTCAACATGGCAAGGTTGTTGGTGCCAGACGGGCTGGTCTGAGAATTTCAAAAACTGCTGATCTACTGGGATTTTCACGCACAACCATCTCTGGAGTTTACGTAGAATGATCCGAAAAAGAGAAAATATCCAGTGAGTGGCAGTTGTGTGGACAAAAATGCCTTGTTGATGTCAGAGGTCAGAGGAGAATGGGCAGACTGGTTGCTGCAACATTCAGATGGTAGGGTCAGAATTTGGCGTAAACATGAAAGCATGGATCCATCCTGCCTTGTATTCAGGCTGCGTTCAGGCTGCTGGTGGTGGTGTAATGATGTGGGGCATATTTTTTGGCACTAGAAAGGTGTATCTAATAAAGTGGTATATGAGAGCATATGCTATTTAAGGACAATGAATCTGCCTGCCACTCTTCCCTTGATGAAGTCACGTGTCATGACGTTACGTGTAGGGCGTGAATGGAGGCAGACTCTAACTAGAAGTGACGCATGCGGAAGTTGGGGAGCCACCTTAATGTTTGAATTGAATAAGAAGGGCAGGAAAAAACTTCAATAAATACCCATAAGAGTGTGGATCCCTTTGCCGTAGTATTAGCCAGCTGTGTTATTTGAGTCAAAAGTATGCTAGGAGTTTGGGAAGTCCCTGATAGCCAAGTGTTTTCAGGGAATATAAGGTCAGTTTCACGGGTTGACTTTAATCCTGCCTGCTTTCACCTAGAGCTCAATGGCACTAGATTAAAACTTTTTTGTGAACAGTTTTGCTTCAAATCCAGATGACCACTGCTCCCAAGCACTCTTTTGTTCAGTGGATAGAGAGCACTTGTGGAATTTGCAAGCCATCAAGTCCATGTGTAATATAGACCATAGCAGGGGAAGCATAGTGCTGCCAAATATTTGTGACATTCCCGACATTCCTTAAATAAAGGTCGGAGATTCTAAACAATCTGGACAACGCCTGGATCATCCTCTGCAAACAGATGTGTCATCATGGATGTCACAAACTGTGTGATGTTTGGATATTCCCTGGATTGCTAGTTACTAAGAATCATAGGAATCACCCCTGTATTTTATCTATAAAAATAAATACATTTAAAAAATAATTCAGGAAATCACATTGTATGATTTGTAAAGAATGTATTTGTCTTGCACTGCTGAACATAAGTATTTGAACACCTGAGAAAATCAGTGTTAATATTTGGTACAGAAGCCTTTGCAATTACAGAGGTCAAACGTTTCCTGTAGTTCTTGACCAGGTTTGCACACACTGCAACAGGGATTTTGGCCCACTCCTCCACACAGATCTCCTCTAGATCTGTCAGGTTCCGGGGCTGTTGCTGAGCAACATGGAGTTTCAGCTCCCTCCAAAGATGTTCTATTGGATTTAGGTCTGGAGACTGGCTAGGCCACTCCAGAACCTTGATATGCTTCTTAAGGAGCCACTCCTTGGTTATCCTGGCTGTGTGCTTCAGGTCGTTGTCATGTTGGAAGACTCAGCCACAACCCATCTTCAATGCTCTGACTGAGGGAAGGAGGTTGTTGCTCAAAATCTCACAATAAATGCCCCCATTCATCCTCTCCTTAATACAGTGCAGTCGTCCTGTACCCTTCACAGAAAAGCACCCCCAAAGCATGATGTTACCACCCCCATGCTTCACAATAGGGTTGGTGTTCTTAGGATGCAACTCATCCTTCTTTTTCCTCTAAACACGACGAGTGAAGTTTGGACCAAAAAGTTCTACTTTGGTCTCATCTGACCACATGACTTTCTCCCATGCCTCCTCTGGATCATCCAGATGGTCATTGGCAAACTTCAGATGGGCCTGGACATGTGATGACTTGAGCAGGGGAACCTTTCGTGCAATGCATGATTTGAAACCATGACGGCGTAGTGTTCTACCGACAGTGACCTTTGAAACTGTGGTCCTAACTCTCTTCATGTCATTGACCAGCTCCTCCCTTGTATTTCTGGGCTGATTCCCCACCTTTCTTATCATCAGTGATACCCCACGAGGTGAGATCTTGCATGGAGCCCCAGTCCGAGGGAGACAGACAGTCGTCTTTAGCCTCTTCCATTTTCTAACAATTGCTCCAACAGTTGATCTATTTTCACCAAGCTGCTTGGTAATTGCCCCGTAGCCCTTTCCAGCCTTGTGGAGGTCCACAATTTTGTCTCTGGTGTCTTTTGACAGCTCTTTGGTCTTGCCCATGGTAGTAGTTGGCGTCTGACTGACTGTGGGGTGGACAGGTGTCTTTAAATAGCTCAGACAGGTGCTACTAAGTTATATTAATGAGTGGAGTAGAGGTGGACCTTTTAAAGACACAGTAACAGGTCTTTGAGAGCAAGAATTCTTGATGTTTCTTCGGTGTTTAAATACTTATGTTCAGCAGTGCAACACAAATAAATTCATTAAAAATCATACAATGTGATTTCCTGAATTTTTTTTAAAATTCTGTCTCTCAGAGTGGGAATGCACCTACAATGTGAATTTCAGACCCCTCCATGATTTCTAAGTGGGAGAACTCGCAAAATCGCAGGGTGTTCAAATACTTCTGTTCCCACTGTATACACACATACATATCTATTCACACAGTATATATTATTACATATTACAAGATATACTAGGCACACAGAGGTAATTGTAATTCACAAGCTATTTGATTACTATATTCTCATTGCCAGCGCTGATCAGATGCTGGTTTTTCCAGCATGCCCATTTGACAGAAACTAGATTCTTTAGAACAGACAGCTGTACACATGGCCTGAAAGTCTGCCAGTTCCTGTTGAACTGGCTGATTTTGGACGATTTTCAGCTTATGTGTTCAAGGCTTTAGAGGACTATGGAATGACAATTGAGGCTTAGCATTAGAGTCAATGACTTTGGGACCCTAGGCACCAAGTGAAACTTACATTAGAGAGGCACATAGATGAGAGTCTAATCTAACAAAGGTAACAACATGCAAGGGTTGTAATGTACTTTTAAATGTTTGGGGTGACTGATGGGTTCACTTAAACATTTTCTTTACCCAGTGATGGTAAATAGTTCTCATAGGATGCATAGGAAAAGGCTGTGATGTATGTCCAGCATATGGCTAGTAGAGGAGACAGAATTAGGGGAGGAAGTCAGCAGTTTCCTTTGTAGATCCTCCAATGTGTCTCCAGGGCAGAAGCCCAGCTGCTTATCCATAAACGTGACGCCCAAAACTTTCTGTTCCTCTCTATAGTTTGGACAATCCCTTTAGATTGAAAATTCACAGTGGGATGTGACATTCCGCAGTGATCACCCCGGGCAAGACGAAGCAGAGATTAGTCGGAGTATACTTACATATTGCTGGAAGTTAAAGAACCTCTATATCTAAAATGCCAAAGTTGCTAGGCATGATTTTAAATAAGGAACTTACAGGAGCTTAACTGAAATTCACAGGACCCCATAGCAAAATGTTGTTGATACCCCCCAACAACCTCTCTCTGCAAAACCTGGGAATGTCAATTAGAAAAATAATGTTATTGACCATAACATAAAGTATGTCTAAATCAAGGCAGCACTCCCAATCATTTTACCACCCCAGCCAGCAAAGTATTGAGCATTGTAGTTTAATTATCTGTCACATTTTTTTGTAAATTATTTTAATTCTAATAAATTATTACTGCTCCTATGCAAAAAAAGAAAATGTAATACAAACCTCCTTAAAGTCTGTATTTTTTCATCATAGCCCTCAAATGCCTTATCATTTTTAGCTAAGAAGACTCTGGGATATTCAGCCTCACAAATACTGTGATAGGCATACTGGGTTATTATCAAAGTGCTCCGCAGGATGACTGGAAGCCCTAAAGGCAATACATCTACTCACAGATAGAAAGTATGCAAAGGAGATCTGTGGCTAGCAACAGCATGATCCCAAAGCATCATCCTGTGAATCTGAGATCATATCTTCTGGAATGGAGACATCAGACAACCCCTCTAGGGGGTCCCCCTTCCCACCCTCAGGCCTCATTGAAGCTCCATTACTAATACCAGAGAATACTAATACAACTTGATTTGTTTGTATATGCAGCTTTTTAAGGCTCTGCTCACACACAATTATAGTAGATCTAAACAAAATAAGCAGCACAGTTGCTTAGTGGTTAGCACTTCTGTCTTGCAGCACAAGGGTTCCGGGTTTTCATCCCGGTCCATACACTATTTGCATGGATTTTGCACTTTTTTGGCCTGCAGTAAGGCCTAAGGTTGCCACCTCATCCCTTTAAAACCGAACACAGATTGTTTACACAGGTTCTGGGGCTGATAAAGGTGGTAAATAAACTCACTTACCCTAAATTCACATCTGTACAGGTGGTGCCGCTGAGGATCCACATGAAATTCCATGCAGCCGCACCACCCGCACAGAGAAATGCAGACACCGGGCGGGTGCCATTAGTTGTAATGGCACACCACATGCATTGGAAAACGCAACCGTACTGAGAACCAAGGTTCCCGTGAGGGTTGCATTTTCAAAAAAAGTGCAGGAACTTCTTCCCTGTGTGTTAGAGGCATGTGTAAAACATGGCCTGCACGGGCGAATATATGTGAACCAGGGGTTAGAGCCTAATCTGCATTAAATTAGCCTCAGAACCTGTGTAATTAATATGTGTTTGGTTTTAATAAAGGGATGAGGCGGCAACCTTAGTAAGGCCCCTTTCAGACTTGCTAATGGGACCATTAGTGGGGGTTCCCAGCGATTAGTTGCAGGCAGGGGCGGACTGACAACTCATGGGGCCCCCGGGCAATAGGGGATCATGGGGCCCCTGTGTTCTAGCCCAAACTCAAAAAAAGCCTATGAAAAAGGTACCAGGGGCATCTCATGGGGCCCCCTACTGACCCCGGGCCCTCGGGCAGTGCCTGATTTTCCAAATGTTCAGTCTGCCCCTGGTTGCAGGTGGAAGCCTCATTGAAAGCAATTGAAGGCTAACCTCTCAAAGCTGATTGCGATGTCTCATATGTAATTGCAGACAGTCTACGTCCAAGTCCAATCATGACCAGGGGACTAAAGATGGCTTGTAAGTCCCACTAAACCAATACCTACCCCCCATACTTAACCTAAATAACCACACTGACAACAAATGGAGTTAATGGCCCAAAACCGGTCTTTTATTACAACCATCAATAAATAAAATTTTTTAAATAACAGAAAACACAGTATAAACATACGTTCTTTCAAGGTCCCACTAGGTGTCAAGAAAAATGAATATCTGTGTCCTGCTTAACTAGGCCTCCAGCCGCAACATCACCGACTCGGAGACACCACCGCAGATACTCCCAGCAGAACAACTGGAAGCCGTACCTCAGACGGGTTCCTACAAAAATGTCTTTTCTCGTGCCCACATTAACCAACATGGACCTTGCACCCTGCTGGACGTCCCCCAGCACCAATATGGCACAACCACCAGCAAGACAAACCATTAAACAACGGGCGGGCAGGAGGGAAGTTTGCCCTGTGAAAACTCTCTTCAGACTGAAAAAAACCCTGCCACACCCTGGCTCCCCCCCACTCTATTTTTAACTCCCCCTTATGCTTCAGAACCTGTGTAATTAACTGATTCCCAACCGCCCTATAGCAGAAATACTGCTACAGGGCGGCACGGATGTGCAAAATCACGTATATATACGTGATTTTGCATTTCCGGGTAGGGTGGGCGCACCCCCACCCATGCCGCCATTTGTGGCTGCAGCTGTCAGTCACCAGGTCCCGGTAGGTGATTACTTGCCGTCGCCCCGGTGATTTCCAAGGATCTCCGACAGGGAGGAGAACTGTTTTGTTTACTAACAGTTCTCCTCCCTGTCAGCTTGGGCACACTGCTGTGGATGGCTGTGTGATTAAAGTGAAGCACACTGACACCACCCCCTAGTAAAACACTCCCAGCACAAGGTAACCCTTTGATCTCCCCTCATGTTAACCCATTCCTGCCCAGTGCCATTAGTACAGTGTCAGTGCTTTTTTTTTTTTTAGCACCGATCACTGTATTGGTGTCACTGGGGATGTCGGTGACACCAAGTCAGTTCCCTCCCAGTGTCAGAATGTCCGCCACAGTCCCGCTATAAGATGCTGATCACCGTCGTTACTAGTAAAAATAAAAAAAATCCCAGTATATATACCGCCATTTGGTAAATGCTATAACTTTCACATAAACCAATTAATTTACACATATTGGGATTGTTTTTTTTAGCAAAGACACGTAGCAGAATACATTTTGGCCTAAATTTATGCCAAAATTTGATTTTTTTAATTTTTTATTGGACATGTTTAATGGCAAAAAGTAAAAAATATTGTTGTTTTTTTTTCTCAAAATTGTCTGACTTATTTTTTTATAGTGTAAAAAATAAAAATCGCACAGGCGATCAAATACCACCGAAAGAAAGCTCAATTTTTGGGTAAAAAATGACGGAAATGTAATTTGGGTGCAGTGTTGCATGACCGCGCAATTATCAGTTAAAATAACACAGCGCCGTAACACAAAATATGGCCTGGTCAGGAAGGGGGGTATATCCTCAGGAGGCCAATTGGTTAATATGTGTTTGGTTTTAAAGGGATGAGGTGGCAACCCTATGCTGGATCTTCTGCATGTAATCTCTAATGGCCCCATTTATGTGAATGGGCCCTTTGGGTTTATATCTACAATAACTTAGATCAGCTGTCGACATGGTTCAAGGAGGTTGCCCTGGTTCCTCTCTTAGGCTGGCCATACACTATACAATTTTCTTGAAAATTTTGCTTTAGATTTACGAAAAACCATTTAATATGAGGTCAAACCTAAATTACACTTTCAATTGCATCCAATTAGGCAAGCCCTTGCACTACATAGTTGAAGGTAAATTTAAAGGAAATTGGGCAGAAATTGGACAGAAAATTGTATAGTGTATGGCCAGCCTTAGCTTAAATGTAACATTGAAGTGCAGTTTATTGCTATACAGTATGTAAACTGCCACATTAGGAAACAAATTGACTGGAATCAGCTGTGCATTTGAAAATATTGGCCCATTTTTAATTAAAAATAGATGAAATGAATCAGCAGAGAACTTTCTGTTTAAAATATTTCCATTGCTGATTGCATTGTAGCATCACTGTGAGGTAGACAGCAGCAGCTACCAAATTCCTTACCTATTCTTATATTGACATGCTTATAACTCCATGTTAAGATAACTGTGGCCTCATCCTAATGAGATTCAGATGACAAGCCTTCCTAGTCACACCCACTAATTACAGGCAATTGAACATGAAATACAAACTGTTCGAGTCCTTTTGTCATGGTTCATGGTGAACTGTTCCATTGTAATCTAGTTATAGTAGACATAGTGGCTCAGGAGAGCAAAGCCATAGAATTGATGCAATCTGAATATAGGAACAAAAAGTACAGCAAATCTAAACTCAATTACAAAAAATCTCCAATGAATTTTAGGTCACATTCACACTTGGGAATGGGCTTGACATTAGTTATGCAGGCCATAGACGGGTTGAAAATCGGCCGATTTGAAAAAAAAAAACACGAAAAACCGGTCGTTCGATTGGCCGACGTTACCACCAACGTTAAAACAATTGCCCGATTTTCAACCCGTCTATGGCCGGCATTAACCCCATAACTTCTGTCCCTTGCAGAGACAGGGGAGCGCACCATACAATGTCAGCAATACAAATACATTATTTGGATTACAATGTTTTTATTTGGATACAGATGTTTTTATTTGGAGTTATGGGAGGCAGCCCCATTGAAAGCGATAGGAGACTGCTGGCTTCCACAGCTGATCATAGCCGCTTGCTTGTAATCGCTGATGGAGTGATGACCTGCGAGTGATCAGCTCTGTCTGTGTCCAGGGTTGATCACTCGCAGGTGATCACAGCAGGAGGGATTACATGTGAGCGGCTGGGATTAGCTGCGGCAGCCAGCAGCCTCCCATTGCTTTCAAAAGGGCTGCATCTAGTAGCTAATGTTGGGTCCATTCGTAAGTGTGAGTGTGGCCTTAACACGATAAAGTTTTTTCAAAATGTGTTTTTAATACGTTTAAATCAACAGCTTTCATTAAAATAATACTTGGTGAACGTTCTGTAAACGTTTGTGAGGCACTTCGTGTTATGGAGTGACACTGTCTCTGAATCGTGCTCCTACTTTGTCACCAACTAAGGCTAGGTTCACATCTGTACGAGTGGTGCCGCTGCGGATCCACATGAAAATACATGCAGCTGCACCACTCGCACAGAGGAATGCAGACCCGCGGGCGGGTGCCAGTAGTTCTAATGGCATGCTGCCGCACTGGAAAATGCAAGCGTACTGGGAACGGAGGTTCCCATGCGGGCTGCATTTTCAGAAGTGCCGGGACTTCTCTGCATGTCACGGGGCACGGGAGTCCATTCAAATGAATGGGCTCTCATGCCCGCACAAAACGTGGCCCGCACGGCCAAATATATGTGAACCAGAGTTGATATGCACCCCTGTTGGAGACTATAAACGGTTGTGCTGAAGCACATTGTACAAGCATGGTCTACCGTTGTCACTACAGAAAGCCAGTCCAAAGCAATGATGTTTCTGGAGCGAGTGCCTGTACACAGCAAGTGGTTGAAAGAGGATGAATGAGATCAGCAGTGCTGAGATGAACAGGATAAGAAAAGGATAAAACAGGATTTTATGAAAAAACATCTGCTGTTTGTTTATGATACACAGGGGGAGATTTACTAAAGCTGGTTCACGTAGAATCTGGTGCACCTGTGCATGGTAGCCAATCAGCTTCTAACCTCAGCTTGTTCAATTAAGCTTTAGCAATAAAACCTGGAAGCTGATTGGTTTCCATGCAGAAGTGCACCAGATTCTAGCTTTAGTCCAGTGAACCAGCTTTAGTAAATAGCTTTAGCAAAAGCACTACTGAAATTGTGAAGATATGCTATTTTGCAGAAAACATCTCATTTTAGGTACATATTTTTTATTATTATTATTATTATACAGGATTTGAAGGCAGACATTACAGTTACAATACAATTTGGTACAAGAGGAAACAGAGGGACCTGCTTGTTAGAGCTTACAATCTAGGAGGAAGGGTTGAGTGATACAAAAGGTAATAGCTGTGGGGGATGAGCTGATGGAGGAATAAATGGCAGTTTACTAGGTAGAAGCAGGATAGGCTTCTTTAAAGAGGTTTTCAGGAATCGTCTAAAGGTGGATAGATTAGGTGATAGCCTGACAGATTGGGATAGGGAGTTCCACAGGATGGGAGAAGCTTGGGAGAAGTCCTGGAGGTGAGCATGGGAGGAGGTGATACAGGAACTTGAAAGCAGAAGGTCTTGGGAGGATTGAAATAAGCGGTTTGGTTGATATCTTGAGACCAGGTTGGTGATGTAGCTGGGGCCATTTATAGTGGCTAAGCTACATTTTGTCTTAAATGCCTCCTATAAAATAGCAATGCACTTCCTGTGCGTAGGCATTCCTGTTTTGTAACCTCATATCTAGAGATGTAACATTTCCTGGAAATTTTGAAGTCATGGGAAAAACGTTTGTTTCACTGTTGTTTATTTCCGGAAAAAATTAAAATTTTCTGAAAAATTTTAAAAAATACAGCGTGGAGTAATGTTTTAAACTGAAAGTCATTTTGTTACACTGGGAACATGAAATGCAGTGTACATAAAAGTATTATGCTTGAAATAAAAATACAGCCTCTTCAGTAAATCAGTGTTTCTCAACATTTTTAAATTCGCGGCACCCTTTAAAATTCTGTACAATCTCGAGGCACTCTATTCTAAGATATAAAATGCTAAACTAATAGTTTTACATAATGCAGCGACATTCACACATGTAGGGCACCCAATGGTATAGGGGATTCAGTCTTTAAAAGAAAATACACCTTTGTGCTTTAATATTAATCTGAAGAATATATTTTAAAAAATATATATTTTTTAAATATATTCTTCAGATTTTTTTTAACATATAAAAAAGTCATTTTAGCATATATTTTTACATATATTTGTAAATGCATTCCAAAAATGTAGATTTGTATTTTTAAAGACATACAGTATATTTGAAATGTATTTTTAAAAATAAAAGTAATAGTGCAGCGCTAAAAGGTATATCATAAATAAATCAGTACAAGGAATCATTGATATGAACATAGATATGAATAACTCCAGAGGGTGTCCAATAACTAAATATGCGTTAAAGGGAATACTCTGGAAATGCAAAAGAGTTCAAATAGATATGATCATAGTTCAAATAAACATCAAGGATTATGACCCAGGTGACTCTGTTATTCCCAGTTATATACAGTCAGGTCCATAAATATTGGGACATCGACACAATTCTAACATTTTTGGCTCTATACACCACCACAATGGATTTGAAATGAAACGAACAAGATGTGCTTTAACTGCAGACTGTCAGCTTTAATTTGAGAGTATTTACATCCAAATCAGGTGAACGGTGTAGGAATTACAACAGTTTGCATATTTGCAAAAATGTTAGAATTGTGTAGATGTCCCAATATTTATGGACCTGACTGTATGATTCAATACTCAGGTGAAGTGCAGGATATAGGTAAAATGCGCACTCACCAGATGCGCATATATAAAGCGCGTTGTATACAGTAAATGGTGGTCTGTCAGGGATCCCTTCTAGGGTGGTATCGGATACAGCCTGGGATTAGGTGGCCTTCATCTGAATTTCAGGATGGTGATAAGCTAATACGTCTAAGAGACGTATTGATCAACCTCTTCCAGGCACTGGGATGGTCACCATGGAAACTCTGGGGGATTAAAATGCTCACTCAGCCGCCCCCTGAGTATATATATATTTATTAAAATATATTTTGAAATATATTGAATATGGCCAAAATTGTAGCATTTCAAATATATGGCAATATATTTGGGAAGAATATTTTTAAAATATATTTCAAATATATTTTTCTTCCATATGGGAAACGTGCTTTTTAACTTGCTTTTTTTTATTACAAATGGAATAACAAGGGCTGTATATGTTAACAACATTTCAGCTGTACATGAAAACAGCTAAACACCCCCTCTTTCTCTTATAATAATTTAAACTCTTCCTGCCAATATGCATTTTCAGTTATTGCTCTTGCAAGAGCTTGATCTAATGTTCTCCTGATTTTCAGGTGTCATTTTATCTATAAATGAAGGTATTGTGTATTTTTGAGTGGCGGTGGTTTGCAATACTTCCTCACTTTAAGAAATTGCTGGTAAAGAAAAACTTTGTGATGATCTAGAAGCAGCAGAAAGAGTGTTTTTGAAATGAGAACTCTGGAAGAAAAAGCTACTGGCATTGTCATTATGGTCCCCATCATTTCATTCCATAAAGTATTTTTAATGTCTTCAGGGTAGCCTTTTTCAACCAGGGTGCCCAGGCAGGTTTCTTCAGGGATACTTTGGCAAAATGCCTAAAAATTGCCCAAAATTGGTATACATGCCACTGCATAGATCAAGCCTTCCCTTTAGTTACACAAAGCCACGTGTTTTTATTCTGCACCATTACAACCCTCCAACTGCTGGCGTCGTAACAGCCATCGACATCATTGGTTGATAAGAAGGATGCCGGGTGTCTGCACAGCATCCTTATTTGCGTTTCCTCTGCCCCTTGTCAGCTCTGGAGTCACATTACCAGAGTGAGATAGAGAAACTTAGGGAGAAGAGAAACATTGGAATAATAGTATTAGAGCACAAAGGTTTACAGTATTTGCTTTGTAAGCATAAATCCCCTTAAACATTGGGTGTCCTACATATGTGGATGTTGCTGCATTATGTAAAACTATTAGTTTAGCTTTTACATTTTAGAACAGGGTGCCTCGAGTGCAGAATTTTAAAGGGTGCTGGCAATGATAAAAGGTTGAGAAACACTTTAGGGTACCTCTGGCATAAAAGGATGTGGTATGTCATCCTTGTAGCATTTGGAAAATAATATTTCTTCCCACAATATTTGAAAATTACAGCTTTGCTCTCAGCAGAAATTGCACTGTGGAAATATTTCCAAACTCTAGATGTTGTCTCACCATTTTACTGAGAGGAGGAAAAGAAAAACAATTTACTGACAAAACTATCAGTAAACATTATGCTGTGATGGTGGAGAACATTAATAGAAATCTTTCAAAGATTAAAAAAGATTACCCTCTTACCTTTCAATTAAGGCCTGAAAGGTCAGACACTATCATCTACTGTATCGCAACAATCATCCAATTGTAGGAGGTACAAGATGTAGACCACAAGCAAACTAAACTGGAGCCTTACCCCTGCCATCGTAGGGACATTTCTGGGTCTTGATTTTCCAAATCTCCAGCTCTTCTAGTTTCCACAGTGGTATGTGTTTAAAGTGCTTGTCATAGAAATCCCTATATAGTAGGGCTCCAGGATCCAGCAAAGCTTTGGCGTTGACTGCCTCCACTTGAATGGAGACTATTGGGGATGGGCCTACTAACTCATCTGGAAGCTTTTCAGATTGAGGCTTTGCACTTCTGATTTAAGCTTTCCCAGATTAAGTTGCTCGCCTCTTGGTAGTTGGTCTTCCCAGTTTTCTAGAGCGGTGTGTATCAATTCCTTGGGCCAAAGTCCCAGTCAACAGATTTGGGAGCTGCATGGACTCTAAGGGACAACTACTAGCAGAAGTCTGAGTGGTTTTAGTCTCTAAGGTGTGTGTTCCCTGAGAATTGGAGTTCAACGTATTCTTCAGGTCCTAGGCTGGCTCCTCCATTGAGGCCCACGGAAGTTTTCCGCCGCATTTGGAAGGAATAATTTCTTTATGGCTTGTATCAATTCAGCTGTAAGGTCGGCCATTGACTTTGCGTTCATTGGGATCGAAAGTGTCCTAGTCCTCCACACTGGAAGCAATGTTTGAAATGCCCAGGGTTGGATTCCTCCCATCCGGTTGCCATTGTCGACACCTTTTGTCCAATTTCTGACATGGTTTTCTGCATTGCGACATGAGCTTCCATTACCTGTCCTACTGTCGTTTGGATCTTGCAAAAAGACTGCTGGATCATGGCTTGGGCCAGGACCAACTGAGACAGGCTCTGCACGTTGCCATCCAGTGAGGCCATGACCTGCTCCTCAGGCATTCTCTCCATGGTCGGAATAGCTTGAGTGACACAAGAGGAAACCCTGAACTTCTGCCTTCCTAGCCTTGGCCACCAGCAGAGCTTTTCCTCCCTAATGGTCTTCAACATCTTGGAAAATGTCACAGCTCCATAGGGATATCTAACTCTAAGCTTCTGTGCAATCAGATCGAGTGGTTGGGCCCCCTTCTGCACTTGGGTCCAGAGGACCTTGGTGGCGCCTTCCGCCTCACTGCTCCTTGGACAACAAACAATTTCTCTCCTTCTCATTGATATGTATTTTCAAACAGATAGGTCAAGTCTGTACAATTCTCGACTCACCCAAATACCTCTTGCAGGCCTCAAGACACTCGTAGGCGGTACAGCCTGGCTTATCCTGTTTTAGGTTTCGCACTCGCATGTCAGAAACGGGAGCCCGTAGGCTTTCCACTACCTTCTGTCTCTTTACGGCGTCTGTGACTTCCCTTTCTTCTATAGCGTGGAGGGCCTGATCGATCCATGTGTTGAAGTCATGCTCCCCCAGAAGAGGAGTGGGGGTCCTGCCAGAGAAGAATCTCAGTCTCTGGTAATTGTGGAGAGGTGGAGTTCTTCAACAGGGTCTCTATGAATTTTCTTAGTTCAGCCAGTGAAGTAACAGGTATGCCCCCCACTATGTCTGCTGAAGTAGATGGCCCAGGTTCCGGGGTTCCTTTCCTTGAACTGTCTGTGCTGCCATCAAGGATGGTTGGTCGAAACACCTGGGCCATTACTGTATCAGACAGGTGTACATTCTTTCGTTCAAGTAAAGGAGGAATTCCTTTTTTCCATTCCATCAATATCAAAACATTAGGAACATCTGGATTACTTCTGATGTCGAGGATGCTTACTGTCTGATCTGATGAAACAATCATAGCAGGGTGTTACAATTGTAAAAGAACATATTCCACACTTCGTTTTTTCCAATTTTTCTGGGGAAAAAAATGACTGAAAAAAAGGGGAAAAATCTTTTTTCTCCAATGTTTCGGTTTTTTTTTTCCAGGCCTTCCCATCTCTACTTATAGCTGTAAATCTGCATGTGAGATCATCTAAGGAACTGCTGCCTCAAACTACTAGTCTCAAAAGATTTGGCGGTTTCATTATTGTGCTGATTTCTGTTCTCCTGTGTGGAGAGGAAGCTGTACCTGGGGACCTGCAGTAGAAGGATCTTCCTGCTTCAGTGTCATTAATTTTGTGGACCTCTCCTACTGCTACTTTATTACTCTACCACCAGTCATCAGGGAGACAGTCCTGACATTTGAATAATATTCATCTTGAGCAATCATACTAATTACTTCTCAGGATTCCCCCAAATCCCAATCATTCCAGTGCACACTTTGTTCAACAGTACCAGGCCCTGATCAAGAGGGATCCTCTCAACACCTGAAAAGTGTTGGCTTTATATGATATAAGAATCTGAAATGTGGACTTTAAAAGTTCTGCTTTTGTCACTTACCTCCTTGCACAGGTATAGAGAGTGGACAGTGGGGAAAAGATTAGCTTCAAGGAGCCTACAGGCAATATTGGTGTCTAGTCCTTTGTCCTCTGTTTCCCTTTAATCGGCACAGCTTCCAGGGTAGCAGTCCTGAATGAAACACAATGTTCACCCAAGAATAGAGTATAATGGGTTTTCTGAAGAATGACCATTTCAAAACCTGTTTGCCTTCTTTCTTTCACACCCTGTTTAAAATTCTGCATGGCCCATCTGAACAGAGCAGACAATGTATATAAACCAAAGAATCAAAATTTAATTATTGCACCCTACCAGCCTTAAAGCCCATTTCACATGGGTGGCAGTGGAGGGGGTGTAAAAACATGAGGTTGCCCTGAGTTTTTACTATCCCCTGACCGCCCAACTACCATGGCAGTTAAAGGGGTGGCACACATGCCACATACTCCTTAAGTGTGGCAGGCAACACCACTTGTCAACTTTGCCAATTGTGGTAAATGGGGCCATGCCATAGCCACAAGCCAGTTGTGGTGCAGTATTTTAATACAAAATTCCACTTTGGAGTTAAAAAAAAAACAGCCAGAAATATAATACACAAAATGCACTGCGCCTATAAGCAAGATGTTACTGAAATCACTGTGTTCATTCTTAGTAGGCATGACATCATTATATTTAGGGATCTCTACAACTATGCCAAGGAATAAAATGTAGGAAAGATTTTAGAGGTGTTCTTGAACTTAAAAAAAAAGTATAACTGGACAAGCTCCGTAAATGTAATAAATACCACAGTGATGCATAAAAGGAATAAACGTTTGCTTTCTCTATAAATCCTGGCCTAGCCATGTTGAGATATATTCTTTTATTGGATCTGAAGTATCTAATATGTGGCAGAAAGGATGTTTGACAGAGACTATATACGATTTACAATGTATTCCTGCCAGACCAGAACATTTTTTTATTTGATGTTCACAGTTTATTGATTGCCTGCTAATTCCACAGTACTGTAGGCCTATTTTTAGTAGCTGGGGAAAAGAAAGTGATTCTCTTTTAAGGTATTACACCACTCAGAATTTCTACTTCTGTTGTAGGTAGGTGCTGGACAGGTTGAACCAGACAACTTTTTTGGGATGTTAGTGGGAATAATCCCAATGGTTTTATTTTTTTTGGTGAATATTTTATTTAGATAAATCTAGTAAACACAATTGGAAACGAGACCTTCTGGTTGGGAGGTAATAGTGGCTGATATGAAGATTAAGGGACCTTTCACACCCAACACAGTAGGATGCAGTTGGCTGCATTTTGGACTGCACTCCAACTACATAGACAATCATAATCAATGTAAACCTATAGGCATAGTTCACATCAGTGCAGTGCAAAAGGTAGAGCATGCTGCATTTTCTGCACTGCAAATGCAGGTGAACAAACTGCAAATGCACTACAAACGCGCTTCAAATGCACTGCACTTCACCTCCAGTGTATTGCCATAATGGCAAACCAAACCCAAAATGCATAGAAAAATGCACTGCAACTGCATGATAAATGCAGTGCAAAACGTATTTAAACACGCGTCAAAAGCATGTCAAGCATGCATCAAGTGCGCGTCAAACGCAATTGAAATGCATGTAAACATGCAGGTAAAAATGTGCAGTTATGTGCAGTTTCTGGTGTGAATGGGCCCTTAGTGGGGAGGAGAAATCACCTCCATAGGGATATTATTACATAACTGAAATGCTACCTATATGAATTTCTAAGCCCTGTACACATGGATTTACAAAATGGATGAAAAACACTCCTAAGAAGGATCTCAAAATTACAAAAAATTATTCCTCCGGTCTTTCACTAATATGTTCTAATAAATCTCATCTTGAGGTCATGCCAGGGGTGGACATACCATTTGGAAGGTTATGGAGGCGCACAAGGGCTCTATGGGGCGTAGGGGCCTATTTAAACTAGATATAGGTTGGACAGGTGCTGGGGCCCCTCCTATATCACATAGACATGGACCGTGCTCATTCGAGGACAAGTGAGAAGCAGAAAATATCCTTCACGATGTCCTAACCATTTTGTTGGTTTGTAATATGCTATTTGGCAGCAAGCATTTCCTTTACTTACTGCCTGGCTGGCACTAGGACATGCAGAATATGTCTCCTATTTGAATGTTGAGTTCCCTATCTGACTGGTAGTAAGAGAATTGAAGGTGTTTTGAAGGCTGAACCTATATATCTGTTTGTCTATCAGTGAATTTTTGCTTGGGTAATAGTTTAACAAGGGGGAAAATAATTGATTTCAAACAGTGGTCCTTTGGTGCCTGCCTTTGGATTATGTCATTCATAACAATACACCTAGAATTTAGGAGAGCAAAATGCCAGACAAAACCACTAAACACAGTTTAAAATATTGCAACATTGCAATATTTTGCTGTATTGTCATAAACCAGTCTTTGTTGAGAAAGCCTGTGCTGGTTTTCATTTCATCTGAGATGGAAGATGAACAAAGAACAAAGAAGATTTCTTCCAACTATTTTTATTGCTTTCCCTGTTGCACATAAGCACCCACCCTCAGTTTGCAGACCTGTGCCAGCGGACCACAGCAGACTCAAGTTACCCAATCTAGACTCTCTGTCAACTACAAACCATTGCGCCAGAAGATTACAAATCATGATGTTTCTCTCACACCAAAGCTGATCTGTACGCCAAAATTACAAATGAGCGCTGGGACTAGATTGCTGGGATACAGAGATCAAGAAGGATTAGTTAAACTGTAAAAACATGTTGCACAACTAAATATGCCAAGTACAAATGTTGTTTACCCCACTCTCCAATGTTTGGTACATTATATGGCCAAATGTTTGTTGACACCTGTCCATGACACCTAAATGAGCTTGCTGGACATTTAAAATGGTCCCATTTGCTGCTATAAATGCCTCCACTATTCTGATATGGTTTTGGCGTGTATCTTTGGTAATTTCTGCCAACTAAGCTGAAAGAACATTTGTGAGGTCAGGTACTAATGTTGAATGAGAAGACCTGGTTGGTAATCACTTTTGTAAATCAACCCAAAGTTGTTCACTAGGGTTGAGGTCAGGGCTCTACAGGCCACTTAAGTTTCTTCACGCCAAACTCATCAAGCCCTGCCTTTATGGAGCTGACTTTTTGCATAGGAATATAGTCATATTGGAACAAAAAAATGCCTCCAATGTTACCAACATTGTATTGATGAATGGTAAGATGGCTACTTGCTATAGTTGTCATCCATGAATGCCATATTTGTTATTATTTCCCTGTGCTTAAGTGATCCCCAATGAGTGTTCTGTTTTAAGAATGTCATTTGAATTACTGGAAGCACTAAGTGTTGCATTACCCATGTATCATTATTTAAAGTGGAACTTCACTCTCTCAATCAACACTGACTATTTTTAATCCTTATGCTGCTAGCATTATTAAATAGATAGCAAAGTTTATCATATTTGCTTGTTTTAAACTTTGTTTTGCATCTCTTCAGTTACTTCCTGGTTCCCATGCCTAGGCAAATGATGTCATACATCTCAGGAGTCATCAGGAGAGGAGGAGGGGTTTTGTCAGCTAAGCACACCCTTCTGCCTGCATGCCTAAGCTATGGGCAGATGGATTCCAGGAAGTAAATGTTACATGAATCATCTGCCCTTACTGAAGATGGCCATAGCCAGAAATGCTAGGCATGTGTTTTTCTTAGCAAAATAAAACATGAAGACATGGATGGAGGGGGGAGTTTGCTTTGAATATTCAAAATTAATTACATAGTGTTTATGGTTTGTGGTGCTCAGATGTGTAGTTCCGCTTTAAGGCAATCTCTTTGTATTAACCATTGATGGAGCTTATAACACTTGTACTACTCCAAAAATGAACCCCCCGTCTGTAGACCTCTCAGAAGTTAAATTATGTAGGTCTTCTCATTCATTTGAACTGCCAGACACAGAGTTTCAAATGGACCACTATAGACAAAATTGTTGCAGAAGACAGCGTAGACCCCCTCACTACAAAAGAACAAGGCCAACCTTATTCTACTAGACAATAACTTTAAATTAGCCAGCGTCACCTCATAAAAAATGGGTTTTCCAAAAGAAAGAAGCCAAACCTTCTACCAAACCAAAGAGCAGGATACTGCAAGCTGTCTCATGGACATCTGTAAACCATAAATGAAGCTAAACCTCAACCTAACAAAATAAACACATTTTTATCTTTGCTTTTAAGAACCTAAGTGTATGAGGAGATGGAAGCTTGGATTTCAGAAGAAACTAATTGGCTCCTGATGGACTCAAATTTTCATGATATGAAAGACAGATACTGAAGCATGAGGCACTCCCCTTAAGTTTAACAAATTATGGGACTCGTGGCTTCAGACTCCGGACCTACTCCCCTTAGCCCTTGTGTCCCTGCGGTTACTGCAATCCTAGTAGCCCATTAAAGTATTACTTATTTAGATGAGGTTTGTGCTACTGTGATGACAGATTAAATAACCAAGCTAGAGGTGCTCCGCAAGTATTTGGTGCTAAGTGGTGAGGTGAATCCCAGACAGGTGTTTCCTTTTTGAGTGGAAGAGTTGTATCCCGGCTAGTTTGTTTTTAGTTTTTTATTTTAGGGGGAGGGGTTTGGGTTTTTTGTTAATGAGAATAGTTTGGTTGGGTAGTTTTGTTTTACATGTTTATGCATAGAATAAATGCTTTTATGTGAATGTGAAAATAATCACCACATACTAAGCAATTGTGTGTTTATATCTGTTTTTCCATACAGTGGATGGATGCATAATATGTCATAAACCTTGGAATTGTGTAGCATTCTTACTGTTTTATTGATTGATGATGTTTTTTGACATGTGTGCTTATCTTGTTGTGTAAATATTTGTATATGGCAATAAAAAATGTTTAAAAAAATAAATAAATAATCAAGCTAAATGGTAGAGAAGCAATCACTGTGTGTCGCATTAGCTCTTACCTATGGGCTCAGCAGCTGGCTGGCTCCCAGCTTGTACTCATATGGGTTGAACAATAGATGTACACTTGTTATTCCTCACCGTTACATTGGCTGTTTTAAGTAAGAATGGTTTTTATTGGTGATTCCAACATGATTAACTGATTTTTGGAAGCCTTGTTGTTTGGATTTGTTATACTGATACCATTTCTTGCTTTGACTTCAATACTGTATTGTATGAGTAAGACTACTATTGTACCATGTGAGGAGTCATATATTGGCCTTTATTGCTTTTTTTCTGTATTTATTTAAAGTGGTTCTAAAAGCTCAAAGTTCTTTTACCTTCATGCATTCTATGCATGAAGGTAAATACCCTACTCTATACCCTTCTCTATACTTACCTGCTGTGCGCATTGGTTTTGCACAGAGTAGCCCAGATCCTCCTCTTCCTCAGGTCCCCCATAGGCTCTCCTGGCCCCTCCCTCTTGTCAGGTGCCCCCGCAACAAGCAGCTTGCTATGGGGGAACCCGCTGCTCCGTGTGTCCATTCACACACGGAGCTGCTGCTCGGCCCCACCTCCTCTCTCTTCTCATTGGCTCACTGGCTGTAATTGATAGCAGTGGGAGCCAATGGATCCTGCTTCTGTTTCAGCCTATGAGGTGAGTATTAGGGGGGGCTGCTGCACAGAGAAGGCTTTTTGCTTTCTTGCATAGAATGCATGAAGGTAAAAAAACTTGAGCCTTTACAACTACTTTAAAAAGCTGACGAGAAGAGATAATTTTTTTGTGATCTTGCGAGTTCACGGGCAGGAAAAATTTAAAATTAAAAAACAGAGTCAGGAAGATAACAGTTAAAAAATAAAATGTACATTAATATTACATTTGCAGTGCTGTGCCCTAACATTGTGTTAAAGGGGTTAGTATTAGGGGGGCTGGGGGGGATGCTGCAAACAGAATGTTTTTTACCTTCATGCATAGAATTCATGAAGGTAAAAAACCTTCAGTCTTTACAACCACTTTAAGTTTTGTTTTATGTAGTTTGTTTGGTTTTGTTGAATGATCTACAGTCTAATAATCATCTGTTATCCTCAGTCTTTATACTCTTCTGTTCTGTAGGGATGGAAACTAAACCTTTTCAAACCCATCACTTTATCTTTTGCTATGGAGCTGTGTCACATGGTATCAACATGGTCACAGTGATGACTGTTCCAAGGTGGAGCATTTACAATGGCCTCTTACCCAACTGCAAAATCTCATGATGCTAATGCTGTGTATTTTTGCAACACTCTTCTTTTAGTATAGGTGCTGCTGTCTCTATACCTCTGTCAAAAAAATCAATTAGTTTAACACCTTTTCTCAAGTTTTATCTTCAAGTTGTTCAAAACGAGGCCAGGACAAAAAAAATAGAAAATTTGTTTTATACCAACTAAACCCCTGCAGAATAAAAGCTGAAGTAGAACATGAACAATGCGAGTAGGATCCTTTTCCATCACATAACTTGAACACATCTTGACGGATGGTTTACAAAAAAACTAATTCTTAGACTTTTACTGTTCCTGTTCAATGGTCTGTGAAATCGCTCTTACACATGATTACTGTAGCATTTTACAGAAGGTTAAGGAACCAAGAGACATGGCTATTGATGCTGAAACATTTTTCCTTTGATCAATTAAATAAAAACAAGCACCCCTAAGAGGAATCATTGAATTACAGTGGACCTCTTAGCAAAGTGTCTATTTGCATTCCCTGTAAAAAGACAAATCAGTTTGTTTCATCCCAACAAATTGAACTCCAGCCTTCCCTTCAGTCTTGCACAGTTGTACAGGTTTCTGTCCTGTGCTGAAATTGCTTGCCCCAATTTCACTGCATGCTCTGTGCATTAGAAGTTGCAGCACGTTAGAACCTTAAATCCCAAAAACTTTCACCAAGTGTATGTATTCCTTCACCAACAGCCGTAGGCTCTCACCTTAGAGTCTGACCTGAAAACAGGTCTTGTGCGCTTCCCCCTTAAAGTGCCTCAATTGCTGTGCTTTTCTCCACTTAGCTGGTATTCTCAATCCACATCCATCCTCAGTATTCATTCAGTCAATAGGAACAATTTTCTCAAAAAACAATCGAATATATAGTGCTCTCCGTATCTAAAAATCTATGTTTATTAAAATATAAATTATACTCAGCTTGAATTGTCCACTAAAACCGGTGCACATCAGTATCCATGTATCCAACTAATACAACCTCCAACAACATGGCCGAGTGGACACTTTCGGTACTGTGGTGTGATGTGACCGACTCCTACCAACGTGTTGCGTCACTACATCACGTGATTTCATCAGGGGAAGCGCACAAGACCTGCTATCAGGTCAGACTCTAAGATGAGAGCATACAGCTGTTGGTGAAGGGATACATATATGTGGTGAAATATTACATTTAAGGAAACAAATAGAAACAAAGAATTGGGAATACTGGACATCACTATTACTAAAAGCACATTATAACATAGTATATAGGGTTGCAAGATAATAAGGGCATTTTGGACTGGTTATTATTATAATCTTTCACTAATTTATGGATATGTAATATTTTTTGGATATTGGTTTCTGATTTATTTATTTTCACATATAGTATTACTTTTATAACTCATTACTATTATACTACGTGGCTCCATTTTGAATATATTTATAGCAAGTTAGAACCTGCTTTATTTTCTGGCTGGAGGATGTCCAGCATTATCTAAACCTTTCCTCTAAGCCTCACAGTCTTTGACCCACCCCTTTTATTTATTGGATCTAATTTTTTTCAAATCATGGAGGCTTAGCATCATAAATAGATGTTATGTGTTCCTTTGTTTGTAATATACATATGTACATGGGGGCAGCCATATGTGCTCATTACATATGCAGGTGCTACTTGCTTCTTAGTAGTTCTGCACAGTGAAGGTACCTAATTACTTCCTTCCATCACTGAAGTCTGTGACTTCCCTTAGACTGGCTAAAAATTGAGATATGTCTAGTCTCTCACAGCCATTTCAAAATAATAATAATAATAACTACACAAAGCCTGTGTTATGACTGGCACAAAGACTTTCTAAAGTATATGATTTAAAAAAAAAAAAATAGGAACAGATATTAATAATTATCTCACTAACAATGACAGCAGCAAATGATGCCATGGGAAATTTGTCATGTTTTCAAAAACCAGCTGCAACCAAGCACATTTCAGCAGTCTAGCAAAGGTGATTTTTGAGTTTGTAGCTTGTTTTAGCTCCTTGCCAAACTGCACTCCCTTTGCATCAAGGACGCTGCTCTCTCCTGGTTCGCCTCCTACCTTTCCCAACGCTCCTTCAGCACCACCTACAACACTGCCACCTCCCCCTCCCTCCCCCTCTCTGTCGGGGTCCCCCAAGGCTCTGTCCTCGGGCCCCTCGTCTTCTCCATCTTCTCCCTTGGCAAACTTATTCACTCCCACGGTTTCAATTACCACCTCTATGCCGACGACACCCAAATTTACCTCTCCACCCCCCACCTCACCCCCTCACTCTCTGCCCGCATCGCCCACCTCCTAAACGACATATCAGACTGGATGTCGCTCCATTTCCTCAAACTTAACCTATCCAAAACCGAGCTCCTGGTCTTCCCCCCACCCCGTGCCCCCCCCATCCTCTCCATCACTACTAACAACGCCACCATCTCTTCCACCCCACACGCCAAAGTCCTGTGTGTCACCCTGGACTCCCACCTCTCCTTTCTACCCCACATCCAACTGCTATATAGATCTTGCAGGCTCCACCTCTGCAACATCTCCAAGATACGCACATTCCTCACCCCAGACACCACCAAACAACTCGTACACTCCATCATCATCTCACGCCTGGACTATTGCAACTCCCTTCTCATTGGCCTACCCAAACGAACGCTATCCCCACTCCAGTCGATCCTAAACTCAGCGGCCAGACTCATCCACCTCACCAAGCGCTCCACATCTGCCTCCCCCCTCTGCCAATCCCTTCATTGGCTCTCGATTGCCCAACGCATCAAGTTCAAGCTGCTAACCCTGACCTACAAGGCCATTCACAATGCCGCCCCAAACTACATAACTGACCTGATACCCAAATACTACCCTACCCGTGCCCTCTGCTCCTCACAGGACCTCCTGCTCTCTAGCTCCCTGGTCTCCTTCTCCCACGCCTGATTGCAGGACTTCTCCAGGACTTCCCCCATCCTCTGGAACTCCCTACCCCAATCCATAAGACTGTCACCTACCCTCCTCACCTTCAGGCGCACCCTGAAAATCCTCCTCTTCAGGGAAGCCTACCCCACCCTCACCTAACACCCGACCTCACCTAACAACTAACCTCCTCCACTCCACCCGCCACTCCATCCCCCACAGCCATCTCCTCCTGTGCCACCTTCCCCTCCCTCCTAGAATGTAAGCTCGAAAGAGCAGGGCCCTCGAACCCCTTGTGTAGTGTATTGTTACTGTATTGTCTCATGTTATGTCCCCCTTGCTACTGTACAGCGCTGAGCATATCCTTTGGCATTATATAAATACTGTATAATAATAATAATAATAATATTGTGCTTGCAACATTTTTAGAGACATGGCAAAATCTTTTGAAAGAAACATTTATCTTCCAGATTGTTATTTTGTTTATAAAACTTTGGGTGTAGATATCTGGCAGAAATTTGTTTATTGGTGAATCACTGAAATGTCGGAGCTGCATGTACAGAGACACCCAGGACTCAGAATAGGGATTAAAGTATACCGAAAACCAAAGACAAAAATGTGATATTTTGCAGTGTACTAGTTTTTAGATGTGGTGGCTGCATTAGTTTTCTTTGTTTTCAAGCTTTTTCCCTTTGTTTTCACCTGTTGATCCTGCCAGTAAACCTCTTCCATCTGGACAGTGTTTACTTACTCTTTTGTATCAGGACAACAGAAATAGGATTAGATGACTCCATTCCTCTCCTCCGTAGTATAAAGGAAGATGGTAAAAGTATGCACAGAAAGTTATCAGCTCACAAATTTTCTGGCAGGATTAACAGGTATGTTTTGCACTTATCAAACACTTTCAAACATATCACAAACCACTTTCAATGGTATATTTACCAGACTAAAGGGGACCAAAGAGGAGACATTAATTGTTAGTGTTTACATACACTTCAATTATCACCCCACTTTAACTCTTCACCCCACTTTGGTCTGTTTGTTATTACTATTATTATACAGGATTTATATAGCGCAATCAGAGCTTTTCTTTTCTTTTTTTGTAATCTGTTTTAACGTGAACAGAGCTTTACAACTTGAGACAGCACAGTTACAATACAATTCAATACAGGAGGAATCAGAGGGCCCTAAAATAAGTGAAATAAACTTCTGCGTCTACTGCATAATATATAAAGAGTGTCTGCTACTGTGAATGCTGCTGCTACCATCAATTGTGTTTCCACAATGCAACTGAAATAAAAGAAATAAAATGTGATGCAGCGCTGCTTGCAGAATATTAAATAAACATCAATCCATCATAATTGAACAAAGTGAATAAACTAGATACAAAGTGCTCATAATGCCTAAATAAATTAAATTATATTAATTATTATAGGTATCATCAATTACTACGCAATCAAAGTGAACTAATATCAATGTGCTCCAAAAAATTGTGTGTAAAATTCATATGATTCCAAATTTAACGTAATCCAGCACCATAGAATAAGAATCTGTGCTTATTGTGAATTCCATGTGTTAATTGGTGCCACTTCTGTGCTCTCAGAACTCTCAATCCAACGCATGTAAAACTGTGTTTAATGAGACATCTTGACTGTTGATCACTATCTCCTTTGGCCACTAGGGGCTCTCCACTCTTCTTCCCATATGGTAAATGTTAAGGTAGCCTTAGGGATCCACCGTTTTGCTTAGCAGGTCCTGTGGGGCCCCTGCTCCATCCCTGTGCCGTGTGTCCACCCCTCGCCTTGTGCACTGCAGAACTATGACCATTGTAGTGCAGGAGGGTAATCCAGTTTTGACTTCCTCCGCTTCGGCACAGGGGTAAGCCAGGGTCAGCTGGTCAAACCCAGAGAAATGGATCAAGCAACCTTGACATTTACATTTGGAATCATATGAACTTTACACACATTTGTTTGGAGCACTTTGATATCAGTTCACTTTGATTGTGTAGTAATTGATGATACCTATATTCATTTATTATCATTTAATTTATTTAGGCATTATGAGCACTTTGTATCTAGTTTATGGATTGAACTATGATGGATTGATGTTTATTTAATATTCTGCAAGCAGGGCTACATCACATTTTATTTATTTTAAATCACAGGAGCTTACAATCTATATTAGATATTGTATGTTTGTTGTAGAAACCCATGCATTACCACCAAGCAGCTGCGTTGCAGTACCATTTATCGTGAAGAGCACTGCAACACATTGAACATCAAAGAGTAATACACAAAGCACCACAGCGTTGCACAACACAGATACCATGCGTTGTAATGTGCTACATGTGCGTTAATGCACAACAACTGAAACCTAAACCTTAAACCATTTTGTTATCTGTTAAATAGGTGCAAAAAATACTTGATCTGCCAAAAATCAAGCAAGGTCCTATCTTCCTGTAGCTTTTCTGCACTGAAAATTCAAGCAGTATTTTTAGCCCTGCCCAGCTCCCCTTGCTGAACTACAGAACACCTCTTATGGGGATCGGAAGGGGGTTAGGCATTCTGTAGTTCTAATACACTTCCTATCCTAGGGTGATACATACAATATAGTAAGTGAATACTGTCACCATAGGACAGGTAGCGTAATACTGGCAGGATCACAAATAAAGGGAAAGCCTAAAAAAAAGAAAACTAATGCAGCCACCACATCCAAGAACTGGTAACCTGCAATAGATATAATTCATGCATAGGGGTTAGTATTTGGCTCACCTTTTAGAAGTAAAGTGCTAGGGGTCTGAACTCCAAACCTTCTACAATAGCAAAAAGAAGCTAAATATCAATCCAAAATTTGCCCTGATCAATGTGGATTGCAGAACTACCCTATGTCTGCTTTCAGGTAGCCTCTGCTAGCCTGCAACACCACCTATAACTCATAATTCCTAATCAATGACCATCTCTGATTCTGGTACTATGTGGGCTTAACATGTGTTGCTTCCCTTTCCTCCTAAGGCTTTTGCTTCCCTCCCGAGAGCAAGAACACAGAGATAGATCAAGAACATTGGGACATGACCTCAAATTAGCAGTAAGGAAAACATTTCTAAAACTAACCTTAGAAACATTTTTTTTTAACCAAATGGGTAGTTAATGCTTGGAACAGACTTTCAGCAGAGATATTGAGTCATTCAAGTGTAAGTGAATTTAACCTCCCTAACGGTATTCCCGAGTGTAGCTCGGGGTAAAATGTCTGTACCAAAAGCTGTAACCCCGAGCTACACTCGGGCTTACCATGCAGCGTTGCATAGGGAGTCCCTGAAGCACTTACCTTGTCCTTCGCTCCCACGATGTGTCACCTGCAGCGCCCCGGCCATCTCCTCCGGCAGATGCCGGCATCCGGCTTCTGTGTTCCGGTCCCTGTGACGTCGGGACGTACGGGCGCCGCCGGCAGCAGGAAATTTGAAAATGTTAAAAAAATTTCATTTTTTTCAAAACGATTTTTCATAGTAAAACATTGCTATTTCAACCCATTTCACATACATTTTGTCCCTAGTGCTCTGTCCTGTCCCCTGTTTGCATTTTGAATGTTCTTTCTGCCTGGAAACTTAGAAAAGTCCACGGCATCCAAAAAGCGTCCCTTTAGGTCAAAAGCGGGTTTAGATCAGCTAGAGAACAGCGATAGTAAATCAGAACCACTTGCAGAATTGAGTGATAATGATTCGTGGGGAAATTCGTCATCAGACACTGAAAACAATTTTGCGACTTTGCTCAGCGATGTGCGAACTTGGCGCTATATTTCAAATTTCAGTGGTTTTGGTTTGATTATATTATTGAATTAAATGTAATATTATTATATTATTATTTTTTATGATTATTTATTAAATTATAAATTATGATTTTGTGTTTCAAATTTTATCATACCCGGGATGTTTACTAGACTCTTGTTTGGAACATTCCTAAATATTACAGGCCTACAATAAAAAAAACTACATATTTCCATGCAAAATAATGGTACCGCTTTCAGCACCAAAAATCGGAAATAATCATACCGCTAGGGAGGTTAAACATCATTCTGACTCCAACTGTTGCATTAGTGAATTATCTCTTGATGAGACCTCTATGCCTGGCCAGTATAAGCAGATACAATTACCGCAGATAGTCTTTATCAGATAGATGAACCAAACACCCTTTTTTCATCCAAGGAGATCTTTATTGAATGCAGCAGGTACAGCAGACAACAAGATGTAGCAGATTATTGAAAAGGCAGTATTTGCAGGTCAAAACATAGTGATGATGCAGATCCGGATGCAAGCAGATTACATGTGGCCTAGAGACTAGCAGCCATATTCATCACAATACAGACTGAAAAGGAAGCGGAAATACATCACAAAAATGGGAGGGAACACAAAAAAGAAGACAGAAAAAGATGGTGCCATAACCAAAATAACCACAAGATGGTAGTATATGAACTACTTATTCTGAGGCCAATAAACAATGGCTAAGGAAATTAACTATATAAATCCTCAATTCACGGTAATAAGAACATTATCCATGAAACCTTGTGCCATATTTGTACACAAGTGTAACAGGACAAACAGAGATCTATACTCAGACAACAAGGTTAAAAGAAAGAGAAATAACATCAAAATTAAGAAAAACAGGCAGACTTGATGGACTGGACCACTTGGCCTTTTTCTGCTTTTGCTCCTCTGTGTTTGCTATGAGGCTGCTGTAGTTTACAGTAAGCAAAGCTGTCAGATCAAGAGCATGATCCTGATTTTTTTGCACACACAGTGGCTCTCTCTGATCGTCTATATCAACTGATGGAAGTGGGAGAAGACGGATAATCAGCTGAATTAATATAAAATGGGGGAAGCAGGACAATACAAATGTACAATGGGAATTCAATATAATAGTTTAATAGTAGAATATTTGTAGGGAAAAAAAATGGGGTTTTCAGAAAAACCCTTCTTTAAAGTTTTTATTGATGCATAACCAATTTAGTCAATGAAAATGTAGCTTTTACAAATCAGAAGTTTTCCAATAGTGGGGAAAAAAAAAATCAAATTTCTCTGCAATCATGGCAGCTGTAGTCAGGATCACTTTATTTCACTGCTGCTGTAATCGGATTATTGCCTGTCCCTGTAACCTAAATGAAGTTTGAAGTCTAATCACAGGCAGTCTCTTTATTGGAACGTGGAATCCCCTTTACTGGGAGTGACATGGTGGCACAATAAATAAATGAATGCTGGGGCTGCACTGTTTTTTATTGCAACGATGATGCTGGTCATTTGATGACATAAAGACAGAATTTCCCACTTGGCGTTCATTTTAAGTCCTTTGTCATATTGGCAGTAAAAACAGGCGGTTGAGCTATGGTTTTATAACCCCTTGACCAGCCAGCTAAATCTTACTTGACATGTGTGGCTCGTTTCGCTCCAAAGCGAAATGTTCATTATTCAGATATATCCAAAGTTCCAAATTACAATAGTAACAAATTTAAATTAATCTGAAATAATGAAACAAAATTTTGTCCAAAATTTGAATATAATTTGAAATTTGAAAACAAATTTGAAATATAAACATATTGCTGACTATTGCTGATTTCCTTCAAAGGCTATGTGTATTTGTGTTAGAATATGTTAGAATTTCGAAAAGAATGTAATAGAATAAAACAGAATAGAATAGAAAATAGAAAAATAGAATAGAATAGAAAATAAAGTAAAAGAATATAAAGAATACAATAGAAAAAGACAGAATAGATTTTAATAGAATAGAAAGAATATACCCGTCTTCCAAATTTCAAAAAGAGTAGAATAAAACAGAGTAGAATAGCAACAGATAGTTTTCAACCGCAATAACCAGAAAATTCAATGGAGCGTGATGGAAAATTTTTCTTGAACAAATTATTATTATTATTATTATACAGGATTTATATAGCGCCAACAGTTTGCTCAGCTCTTTACAATATAATGGGAGACAATACAGCAACAATACAGTTCAATACAAGAGGGATTTGAGGGCCCTGCTCCTTGGAGCTTACAATCTAGGAGGGAGGGGCTAGTGGTACAAAAGGTAGTAACTGTGGGGGATGGACTGCTTGGAAGAGTAGAAGATTCCAGTATTAGCTGAGGGCAGGATAGGCTTCCCTAAAGAGATAGGTTTTCAGAGATTGCCTAAAAGTGAGCAGAGTAGGCGATAAATTGGGGTAGAGAGTTCCAGAGGATGGGGGAAGCTCTGGAGAAGTCCTGGAGACGAGCAATGAATGAAATGAATTTCTAACTGTATGTGTTTTTCATTTGGTAAATTCCAGTCATCCAAAATCAAATGTTAACAGCCAAAGAAATCTTTTCAGGGACAGTCGACAGTCTGAGACTTTTCATACTAATTTTAGGAAGTTTAGTTTGAAACTCTGTCCATCTATGGCTAGCTTTAGCCCCAATGAAATCTGACATTCGGAAAAAAAACAGGCAGGACCACCACCTGAACAGCAGAACGCAGCTGCCTAGCCACACGCTGAAAAGTGATCTTTTCAGGTTTTACTGATCATCCCCTAAACACACACACACACACACTCTCTCTCTCTCTCTCTCTCCTTTAGAAAGAAAAAAAATGTATAATACCCTTTCTCTAGGTATGATGGCATCCTCCTGCTTTCCCGTCAGCAAAATGCTGCACTGAAAGGTTCTAACATAATGACCTCTGAGCTCTGTTCCGTGCAATTATAATTGAGCATGATTCAAGCTGGAAGACTATTAAAATCAAATGGCAGAAATGAATTTTAGTGCGTTGTATCGCTCTGGATTGAAGGTGAGTATTGCCACAAAAGCAGCTTTGTTTATTTTAGTTTTTACCAGACCTTTTTTTATCTGGAGTTATACTCCAAACAAAGAGATAAACTCCAAACTTTTTCTCGTACGTGAACAGAACTAACAATTTTCGTTTAATGTGCACTGTTTTTGTACAAGAAAAATTGGATAGGAAAGACTGTGCATAATCATAAATAATAAACAACAATATTCTAACATAAGACGTTTCTATGTGAAACTAAAAAAAAAAGGCTTTGCTGTTTGAGAATTTTCATACAATTAGTACCATTCTGGGGTTCGACTTGCTGTGAAACATTAAGAAATTAAGGACGATCGTTCGCCCAATTTTCTTATAGTGTGTAACCTACTTAACCACCTCCCGTCCGGCCGTTGTATATAAACGGCCGGACGGTGGCAGTGCAGGGTCGGGTGGCCGTTTATAAATGGCCTCCCCGCCCCCTGCTTGTGTGCGCTCCCTGGGAGCTCGCAGCACCGCGATCCGGTGCCTGCTGTGTCCTCTGGACTCAGTGAAACACCGATCGTTGTTCGTGACCTCCGTGCGAGGTCCCAATCATGTGATCACTGATTGGCCAATCAGTGATCACATGCAGAGTAGTAAGCAAGATGTCACTTCTGACATCATTGCTTACTACGTGTGAAATCTGTGAATGATCACAGAGCTCGCATGGTACAAGGCTATTCACAACAGTCTTGTATCATGTGACAAGCTGTGACCAATCACAGCTCACACAGTAGTTCTCAATGGCTGCAAGAATGCAGCCAGAGAGAAGGAGAAATTATTGCTTTTACAGCCTATATGGGTGTAAAAGCAATCACTGTAAAAAAAAACAAAAAAAAAAACAAAAAACAAATAATAATATAAAAAAATAAAATAAAAATGTAGAAAAAAAATGTTTCATAATTATAATTTTTGGTTATAAACTAATTTGGGTCATTTTTATTTTTTTACTAAAAAGATAACGGAATAAATTTTGGCCAAGATTTATGATGAAATATTATTTATTTGCAAAATTTTATAAGAAAAACACTTTTATTTCAAAATTTGTGGACATTTCATTTACATAGCAAAAAAAATAAAAATCCCAGTGGTGAATAAATACCACCAAAATAAAGCTTTATCTGTCTCAAAAAAATGCTAAAAAATTCATATGGGTACAGTGTTGCTTGACCGCACAATTGTCATTCAAAGTGTGATAGCACTGAAAGCTGAAAAGGGGGTAAACGTGTCCGGACTTGAATTGGTTAACAATAGCTAGATATGGCCTATCTCTAATGCAGAGAAGCATGTGAAACGTGGTTAGCTGACCACGAGGGGGTAGGTTTTCCTCAAGATAACTGGATTTTCATGGTTCGGGAGGGTGCAGGTGATCTCTTTTGCACAATCTGCTGAACACAGGACAACAAGAAGCCTACCCCCTTGGAATTTATCCAAAACCAGCTAACATAATTTGTTACTGTAGTAGTTTTGTTATATTAATTTTGGTTGTGATTTTTTTAAGCCTTCCTGGATATTTTAACAAGTCGGATGTGTGTATTCTAGGATAACACTTAATTGAAACCACAGAGCTAAACTGTTTTACATAGCCTTTGTGTGCACAGCGGGCCATATATCCCGAACATGTGGAAAACATTTGCTGTCTTTAGTCATGATCAGCAAAGGATATTAAGGCAAAGCAGATTTACCCAAACTGCTAAAATTATCAAAACTTTGCTGTTTTTTCAGATCTCTTTTAAAGCCCAGCTGTGTAACTCAACAGTTTATAAAAGCCTAAGGTCTTGTTCACAGCAGAAGGACTGAAAATTACATACGAAGAAGATGAACGGCAAACAGCTAAATGCATAAATGGAATGCATATATGGGAACAGTTTTACCCATGGTTCAGGTGCCCCTACCAGACAGCATAACCAAGTTGTTATTCAGATATAGCTTGTTCACAGACCTGCCCCTAAAACACGGATTGGGCAATAAAGGGCCATTACTCAAATGAAATCACCACTGCCCTCCCTTGGTCAACTATGTACATTGCAAGTTTTTGTGTAGGTGTAATGGCCAAGTGTCCACAAATGTTTGTTCTTCCCACTCTTGCTATTTTTACCCCTTCCTGCAGCCACCTCCCGGACCTTTTAAAGCTTTTAAATGCTGGGAGGAAGGTATTCCGGTCATGTGAAACCTGTGATTGGCTGTCATAGCGGACACATGATTGGAAGACTCCCGATCACAAGTATGCATCAGGAGCTTTCCGGTCCATGCTGGTAACTGTGTTGGTCTCAGCACAGAAAAGTGTTTACATGGGGCTGCATATATGCGTACCTCCGGCGGGAAGTGATTAAAGTAGCAAGAGTGGGAAGAATATTCACTATAAGGCTGTATACAGGACCTTAGGCTTTTCTAAATTGCAGAGTTCTTCAGAAATGTAATTAATACCCAACAGAAATTATTGGTTGTCACCTGAATGACATCTTCAGCTTCTGTTGTCTCCATAGAGCAAAAGATATCTTGAATAACTTATTGCATCAAGGCCACTATTTGACCTGCTGCCCTCTGGTATGTGTTACAGGAATATTAAAGTACAGCCAAATAGATTCAGAGATTGTACCTTTCCTAGAGCTATAAATGCATTGAATGCTAGCGTAGCACTCTCCTAGTCAGGTACTAGGATGTGTATAGTCGGGTGATGGATGTGTACAGTCGGGTGCTGGATGTGTATAGTTGGGTGCTGGATGTGTATAGTCGGGTGATGGATGTGTATAGTGGGGTGATGGATGTGTATAGTCGGGTGTTGGGATGTGTATAGTCGGGTGCTGGGATGTGTATAGTCGGGTGCTGGATGTGTATAGTCGGGTGCTGGATGTGTATAGTCGGGTGTTAGGATGTGTATAGTCGGGTGCTGGGATGTGTATAGTCGGGTGCTGGGATGTGTATAGTCCGGTGCTGGGATGTGTATAGTCCGGTGCTGGGATGTGTATAGTCGGGTGCTGGATGTGTATAGTCGGGTGCTGGATGTGTATAGTCGGGTGCTGGATGTGTATAGTCGGGTGTTGGGATGTGTATAGTCGGGTGCTGGGATGTGTATAGTCGGGTGCTAGATGTGTATAGTCGGGTGCTGGATGTGTATAGTCGGGTGCTGGATGTGCATAGTCGGGTGCTAGGATGTGTATAGTAGGGTGCTGGATGCGTATAGTCGGGTGCTGGATGCGTATAGTCGGGTGTTAGGATGCGTATAGTCGGGTGCTGGATGCGTATAGTCGGGTGTTAGGATGCGTATAGTCGGGTGATGGATGCGTATAGTCGGGTGTTAGGATGCGTATAGTCGGGTGCTGGATGCGTATAGTCGGGTGCTGGGATGCGTATAGTCGGGTGCTGGGATGCGTATAGTAGGGTGCTGGGATGCGTATAGTCGGGTGCTGGGATGCGTATAGTCGGGTGCTGGATGCGTATAGTCGGGTGTTAGGATGCGTATAGTCGGGTGATGGATGCGTATAGTCGGGTGTTAGGATGCGTATAGTCGGGTGCTGGATGCGTATAGTCGGGTGCTGGGATGCGTATAGTCGGGTGCTGGGATGCGTATAGTCGGGTGCTGGGATGCGTATAGTCGGGTGCTGGGATGCGTATAGTCGGGTGCTGGATGCGTATAGTCGGGTGCTGGATGCGTATAGTCGGGTGCTGGATGCGTATAGTCGGGTGTTGGGATGTGTATAGTCGGGTGCTGGGATGTGTATAGTCGGGTGCTGGATGTGTATAGTCGGGTGCTGGATGTGTATAGTCGGGTGCTGGATGTGCATAGTCGGGTGCTAGGATGTGCATAGTCGGGTGCTTGATGCGTATAGTCGGGTGCTGGATGCGTATAGTCGGGTGTTAGGATGCGTATAGTCGGGTGATGGATGCGTATAGTCGGGTGTTAGGATGCGTATAGTCGGGTGCTGGATGCGTATAGTCGGGTGCTGGGATGTGTATAGTCGGGTGCTGGATGTGCATAGTCGGGTGCTAGGATGTGCATAGTCGGGTGCTGGATGTGTATAGTCGGGTGCTGGATGTGTATAGTCGGGTGCTGGATGTGTATAGTCGGGTGTTGGGATGTGTATAGTCGGGTGCTGGATGTGTATAGTCGGGTGCTGGATGCGTATAGTCGGGTGATGGATGCGTATAGTCGGGTGTTAGGATGCGTATAGTCGGGTGCTGGATGCGTATAGTCGGGTGCTGGATGCGTATAGTCGGGTGCTGGATGTGCATAGTCGGGTGCTAGGATGTGCATAGTCGGGTGCTTGATGCGTATAGTCGGGTGCTGGATGCGTATAGTCGGGTGTTAGGATGCGTATAGTCGGGTGATGGATGCGTATAGTCGGGTGTTAGGATGCGTATAGTCGGGTGCTGGATGCGTATAGTCGGGTGCTGGGATGCGTATAGTCGGGTGCTGGATGTGCATAGTCGGGTGCTAGGATGTGCATAGTCGGGTGCTGGATGTGTATAGTCGGGTGCTGGATGTGTATAGTCGGGTGCTGGATGCGTATAGTCGGGTGCTGGATGCGTATAGTCGGGTGCTGGGATGCGTATAGTCGGGTGCTGGGATGCGTATAGTCGGGTGCTGGGATGCGTATAGTCGGGTGCTGGATGTGCATAGTCGGGTGCTAGGATGTGCATAGTCGGGTGCTGGATGTGTATAGTCGGGTGCTGGATGTGCATAGTCGGGTGCTAGGATGTGCATAGTCGGGTGCTGGATGTGTATAGTCGGGTGCTGGATGTGCATAGTCGGGTGCTGGGATGTGCATAGTCGGGTGCTGGGATGTGTATAGTCGGGTGCTGGATGTGTATAGTCGGGTGCTGGATGTGTATAGTCGGGTGCTGGGATGTGTATAGTCGGGTGCTGGATGTGTATAGTCGGGTGCTGGATGTGTATAGTCGGGTGCTGGATGTGTATAGTCGGGTGCTGGATGTGCATAGTCGGGTGCTAGGATGTGCATAGTCGGGTGCTGGATGTGTATAGTCGGGTGCTGGATGCGTATAGTCGGGTGTTAGGATGCGTATAGTCGGGTGTTAGGATGCGTATAGTCGGGTGTTAGGATGCGTATAGTCGAGTGTTAGGATGCGTATAGTCGAGTGTTGGGATGCGTATAGTCGGGTGCTGGGATGCGTATAGTCGGGTGCTGGGATGCGTATAGTCGGGTGCTGGGATGCGTATAGTCGGGTGCTGGATGCGTATAGTCGGGTGCTGGATGCGTATAGTCGGGTGCTGGATGCGTATAGTCGGGTGCTGGATGTGCATAGTCTGGTGCTAGGATGTGCATAGTAGGGTGCTGGATGTGTATAGTCGGGTGCTGGATGTGTATAGTCGGGTGCTGGATGTGTATAGTCGGGTGCTGGATGTGTATAGTCGGGTGCTGGATGTGCATAGTCGGGTGCTAGGATGTGCATAGTAGGGTGCTGGATGTGCATAGTCGGGTGCTGGATGCGTATAGTCGGGTGTTAGGATGCGTATAGTCGGGTGATGGATGCGTATAGTCGGGTGTTAGGATGCGTATAGTCGGGTGCTAGGATGCGTATAGTCGGGTGCTAGGATGCGTATAGTCGGGTGGTGGATGCGTATAGTCGAGTGTTAGGATGCGTATAGTCGAGTGTTAGGATGCGTATAGTCGGGTGCTGGATGCGTATAGTCGGGTGCTAGGATGCGTATAGTCGGGTGGTGGATGCGTATAGTCGGGTGCTGGATGCGTATAGTCGGGGCTGGATGCGTATAGTCGGGGTGCTGGATGTGTATAGTCGGGTGGTGGATGTGTATAGTCGGGTGGTGGATGTGTATAGTTGGGGTGCTGGATGTGTATAGTCGAGTGCTGGATGTGTATAGTTAGGTTAAACATAGCTGTGGTTCTGTGCTTACCAGACAGGCTGTCAAGTAAATTTAGTGTGATATTCTGCTTAACAGAGAGCTGTGATAGTTAGGTCTGCCATGATGCTCTGGTGTTGTTTGGGTTCGTCTGAGTGCTGCCCGCCTTCAGGAAGCTATGAAAGCCTTCCAGAACATGGGTAGGGGCTAGGAAAATGAACAACATGAATATTATTATTATTATACAGTATTTATATGGCGCTAAAAGGTTTGCTCAGCGCTGTACATTATAGTGGGGGACAGAACATGAGACAATACAGTAGCAAAACAATACACGAGGGGCTCGAGGGCCCTGCTCTTTCGAGCTTACAATCTAGGAATATGCATACAGCCCTGGCCAATTGCAGGGGAGAACAGTCCCATTGCATGCTGGGAGTGGTATTTATGTTCTAGGAGCACATGGGTTCAGTGTCTTTCCCGAGAATGGATTGCACAAGCCAGGCTGGAGGCAGGCTGCCTAGCCTGGCAAATGCTGCCATGTTACATAGTTACAAATAGTTATATAGTTACATAGTTAGTCTGGCTGAAAAAAGACAAAAGTCCATCCAATTCAACCATAAAAAAAAAAAAGTTATAATCCTACACCCACAGTTGATCCAGAGGAAGGCAAAAAAAGCCCACAACAAAGCATAATCCAATTTGCTCTTGCAGGGAAAAACATTCCTTCCTGATCCCCCGAGAGGCAATCGGATATTCCCTGGATCAACTTTACCTATAAATGTTAGTATCCAGTTATATTCTGTGTATCTAAGAAAGAATCCAGGACTTTTTTAAAGCAATCCACTGAGCTGGCCAGAACCAACTCTTGAGGGAGTCTATTCCACATTTTCACAGCTCTCACTGTGAAGAAACCTTTCCGCGTTTGGAGATTACATTTCTTTTCCTCCAGACGTAAAGAGTGTCCCCTTGTCCTCTGTGATCTGATGTAACATGTGGCCTAAGGTGGGTCAATCCGAGGGCCTGAAGTTAAAGAGAGTGACCCTGGTTCTTCAGTAATCTGACTGAAGGGAGTTGTCTGCCAAGGCTCTGTCTGGTATCACTGGAGGGTTTTGCTTGGAAGATTGAAAGGAGGCATCCACTCTATCCTTGGGCCTTGTGAGTACTGACATTGAGGAACTTGGGGACGCTGTGTGCTTGCTACCTCCCTTGGTGTTTGATAGTTAGCATGGGTCTGGAACAAGGGAATACTGGCTAGTGTTCTGAAGAGCTGGTCCAAGTGTTGCTACTGCAAAGGGACTTTGCTCAGCTAAGTTACCTTTAGGCTGTCGCAGTCTGTCATAACAGGTTTATATCTGATAAGCTCAGCCCTGTTTCTACTACTACTGCTAAAGGAACTTTGCTCATTCCTAAAACTACTTGAAGCTATATGTTACAAGGAAGTCTGTTATCTACTGTCAGCCAAGACTTCTACAGTGTTCTATAAAGAGATCAGCTAGATGTCCTCAGTGCAAATAGTTCTGATTTGGAGTATCCTACTACAATCCCCATCCCTATCCCCAGTTCTACAATAAACTCCAAAATAAAACATCCCCTAGACTGGTCATTGAAGACAATGAGCTGAAGTGTGTGTCAGTGTATTTGGCTGTGGAAATACACTGTGCCTGGCTGCGGGGCGAAGAAAGGGGAAACCGAGGCAACAAACAAGCGGCTCCTGCGGGGGTAGCCCTACACTAATAAATAGTGAATGAACCCCTTTTAAGAAATATGGGTTCATGTTAGTAAGCAATAGCAATGGGATTGTGTAATTGTGCAAAAAAAAAAAAACATTATCAAGAAAAGTATTTAAGTGCCAACAAATATATTATTCAAATTCTAGATTGGATGCTGCTTGCAAAATTTATAGATACAAGATTGTGAATAGTTGTGCAAAAAAACTGCGCTGCCCCATAAAACTCTATGACCAAATGTATAATACAATACAACAATAAAACAGATGACACCTGTCTATTTCAGCAGCATAAATCCACAAAATAATGTGAAAAGTCCACATCCAAAACAAGTCTTGTGAAATAAGAATAAGCCTGGTGAAAATATGGAACAAAATCTTCTTGTGTCTCAGTTGTCTTTCACCTCAACCAGCAGAATATCAAGCCTCTTACTAGATCCTTATGATCCCTGTGCATCTGAGGTCATAAGCGATTACAAATCCCAGAGGTCATCTCTGGAGTACTGATAAACTGTTCCTGTGATGATCACCATTGACTACTGGATGCCTCATTACATGTGGCTCAACATGGACCATTTATGGAGAGATATTAGAGGGAAGAAAACACTACACATAGTGCAATCCACTAAAATGATTTGGGATTTATTTTTAAACTGATGCATACTCATATACACAGAAGTATTCAAGCGTTACAATCTGTGATGCTCACTCTGGCAGGTGTGATGACGTCAGCTAGCTAAGCCGGCTGACATGTTTCATCACAATTAACATTGTCAGTCCCGGCCCCTGACTACCTCAGTTGTGATGAAATGTATCAAACTGAGCCTAGCTAGCTGGCATCACACTTGCTGGAGTGAACAGCGTGGATTTTAATTAAATACTTCTGTGTTTGTGAGTATGCATTGGTTTTAAAACATTTTAAATAATTTTACTGGATTAAAGTTGTTCTAAAGGTTGAAGGTTTTTTACCTTCATGCATCATGTCAATTACAGCCAGTAAAGAGGGCGCTGGGGTGGGAATGAGCCATGCTGTTTGGGGGCACTCAGCAAGAAGGATGGGCCAGCAGTGCCAGCGGGGGACCCGTGAAGAGGAGGATCAAGGCTGCTGTGTGTAAAACCATTGCACAGACCAGGTAAATATGAGGTGCGGCCAGAAAATACTGAGAATGATATTTAAAAAATTATTTTATGGAAAAATGTTACAATTGAACATTGTCTCCTTCAAAGTATGCACCTCATGAGTGTACACAACAATCCCAGCAATTTTTCCATTCTTCATAGCATCTCTGGGACTCTTCAAGTGGGATGGCATCCAGGGCCTGCATGGTTTTTTGAACATTATCCACACTACCAAAATGGTGTCCTTTCAAATGGTGCCCTTTCCTTCTTCATCTTTTGGAATATGAAAAAGTTGCAAGGAGCCAAGTCAGGGCTGTAGGGTGCATGGGGAAGCACCGTTGTGTTTTTCAGCCAAAAAGTCTCTGGCAGCCAAAGCACCAAACTGTTTGTCTCAACCGACCAAGAACTTCTAGGTAAAATCTTTGATTCATAGTTTGACCAGTAGGTACAAATTCCTTATGGACAATTCCATGTGAATAAAAAAAACAATGACCATTGATTTGACTTTTGATTTGCTCATTTGAGCTTTCTTGGGGCAAAGTGATGTGGGTTTGTGCCATTCTTAACCTTGTTTCTTCATCTCGGGATCATACACAATCACCCAAGATTCATCTCCTGTGATCAAAAAATTAAACTCTCTTTCCATATGAGCCAACATGTCTTGGCAAATGGGTTGACGGTGTTCCTTCTGAGCAGGTGACAAGTTCTTTGGAAGAAGTTTTGCACACACTTTTCTCATGTTCAAATCCTGAGCCATGATTTCATGAACAATTAACTTGGTAATTCCCATTTCCTCTGCAATCATTCTGAGTTACTGCATCCACATTCTGTTCCATTTTTGATGAAGGCCTTTCCTTGAAGGCCTTGCACCATGAATACATTTGAGCAAATGATAGCGCATCTTCTCCACAGGCTTTCCTCACCATTTCCAAAGCTTATGATGCACTTTTACCATATTTAACCCATAATTTTAATGCATACTGCTGTTCCAAACTTGCTTGCATTTTTCTTAATATGAGGCACTTGAACAGGGTATCACAAAAAAGAATGTCTTGACAGGGCTGGAATGAAACTGATCATTGTTCTAACATATACCTGGCATCCCAACCCAAGTGACCTTGGCCAGCTTCTCCCTTCACAGAGCACTGATCGAACGTAGGAACGTCATTCTCATTATATTTTGGACAAACCTCTTATGATGTGTTTATTAAAGAAAAAAACACAAGCCTTTAGAACCACTTTAAACTATATAGAGTGTTTTCATACCTCTTTTATGGTCCATGATGGGTTACATGCATTGAGGCATCCAGCAGTTCTTATTTTACAGTTACTTATTTACCAGTAACCCAGATATGACCTCTGAATATTGTATGCTCTTATGACCTTGGACACATAGGGGTCATAATGATATGGTAAGAGGCTTACTATTCTGTTGGTGGTGGTGCATGGGAGCTGGCGATTAAATATATTTTGTTCCGTATTTTTACTAGGCTCATTCTTATTTCAAAAGACCTATTTTATGGATTTTTCACATTATTTTATGGATTTATGCTGTTAGAAACAGATAGGTGTAGCACTACCCCCTTAAAAGTTGCAAAGAGATTTTGGGTCCCCCTTTAGTCCTGCACAGCCAGGCAACATGCATCTTCACACAGGCTTGCATCCAGAGTCAGAGATCAGTCCTTGAGCTTGTTTTTTTTGTTATTTTTATTACAGAATTTAAACTGGAAAAGGGTTGGGGTTGTACAGGATGCCCAAGGGAACTGATGAACTGAGGACAAATTCTTGGAACTATTTACAATCCTCCACACGTAGCCAGCGTCTAATAATGTACCACCCCAGACCCTAGATGAACGCCTCTTGCTTCACCCAGAAATCTGGAGGTATCCCTGAGCAGGGGATCTGGTGCCTGTTGCTTTGAGAAATAGACAGTCCCAGATAGGTGACGAATCTGGTTTACCACCAGAGTGCTCCTTCCCCTATCCGCCCAGGGTATGCAGGGGTACTCTGATCCTCTCCTATACTGCTGATGGGTTGGTGGCTGCTACCAGGTCTTCTAGCTGGGCCACTCCTTCCCTGCTGTACAGGTGGTCCTCACTCTGGGGGCCAGTGAAGCTCTGACTTTTCTTCCTTTCCAGCTCTACTGCCTGTAGGTGAGCCCCTCTCTCCATCTGGGCCCCCTCCCAGGCTACTGCCTTCAGCCTCACATCTTCTGCTCTGTCTGAATTCTCCCCTCTGCTGAGCAGGCTCACTTGCTTTTAAGGGTTGTCCTGGCCCCTTGCCAAGCCTCTTGTTAGGGATTGGCCAGGATCCCTTAAGAGTACAAACCAGCCACTCCTCAGATACAACCACTGCCTCTAAGCCTTCCTCCAAAGCTCTAGAGCAGGGAGAAATTCCCGAGGGGCTGGCCTGCAGCGCCTCTCAGCCCTGACCACAATTTGACCTTTCTACTATTGCACCCAGGCTGCTACCCAGCCCTCCTCACTAACAATCAGAACTCTAGCTCCCCCTAGCTAACTAGGAGGGTGCTACATAGATGACATCTGTTCTTTTATATTGTATTGTATTGCAAATTTGCTCACAGAGTTTTAAGGGACAGAGCAGCACTTTTTACACAGTTATATGAATTGGTTTATGGTGGCACGGTATAGTGCAATGGTCTCCAAGCTTTGCAGTACATGGACCATATGGTATATTTTAGAAATATTAGATGAAAATTTTTTTTTTTTATCAATACATGACAATTTAAATGAATGAATGAATGAATGAGTCACCTCTTAAATCCAGAAGTGTCCATCAGAGTCCCTGCTTATGTCAAGGAGTGCCTATCAGAGTCTTCACTTACATCCATGTGTGCTCAGCAGAGTCCAGATGGAGGAAGTTCAGTTATGGACTTGAAAATTCTATGAATTCCTATCTGTAAATATTGCACTGTTGGCATAGTCACACAGACGTTAGCAGTTTTAGAAAATAATAGATGTTTGCAGGTTGACTGGAACTTATAAAATCCAATGATTTCCAAACTGTCTTTTCGTGCCGTTACATACTCTATATCATTTTATTTTTAAAGAGAACTTTTCACCAGACCATTCATTACCCAAAAAATCTTTCCATAAATTTTTATATGTGCATTCATTGTATTTTATGCATGTTATTTACATAAAAAGCCACAAATGCCCTAAGGCTGCTGCTTGGCATTGCCATCTTGGGTGTGATGTCAGAAGCCCTAGTAGGCTCAAAGCTGGCACTCAAGTGACACTCTGTTTACATTTTTTCAACTTTATTCACAAACTGACACTTCATTAAAGCTAATCTCCGGAGAAGGCAAAAATCCTTCCTTGCAGTGGGGCTGCCCCTGTGCTGCAAGGGTTAAAAGCACTGCAAAGGTTAAGTCTAGGGTACCAGAGATAAAAACAGTTTTACTTACCCAGTCCTCCACACCCTCTGCACTGTTAGACCGGTCCCTAACCTCTTCTCCCCTACTCTCCAGTGGCCACAGGTCCTCTGACATGATCAACTTCCGGTCCCTATAACCTCTTCTCCCCTACTCTCCAATGGTCACAGGTCCTCTGACATGATCAACTTCCGGTCCCTATAACCTCTTCTCCCCTACTCTCCAGTGGTCACAGGTCCTCTGACATGATCAACTTCCGGTCCCTATAACTTCTTCTCCCCTACTCTCCAATGGTCACAGGTCCTCTGACATGATCAACTTCCGGTCCCTATAACCTCTTCTCCCCTACTCTCCAGTGGTCACAGGTCCTCTGACATGATCAACTTCCGGTCCCTATAACCTCTTCTCCCCTACTCTCCAGTGGTCACAGGTCCTCTGACATGATCAACTTCCAGTCCCTATAACCTCTTCTCCCCTACTCTCCAATGGTCACAGGTCCTCTGACATTATCAACTACAATGCAGGGCCCATAGCCTTGTATTAAACATGAGGGTACAGAGGAACAGTCCACCGCCAGAGTGTAGGGTAACAGCAGAGAACACAGGCTGCTGTGGGAGTGTGGATCAGGTAAGTAAAACTGCCTTTTCAGGTACCCTAGACTTAAATCACAATTTAACCCTTGAACGGCAGGGGTTCTATCTGTCACACACCACTGCACCACACCGCACATCAGTGCTGTATTGTGATGTGAAGAGAGCACATAGAAAAAAATTATTATTATTATACAGGATTTATATAGCGCCAATAGTTTGCTCAGCGCTTTACAATATAACGGGAGACAATACAGTTCAATACAAGAGGGATAGGAGGGCCCTGCTCCTTGGAGCTTACAATCTATGTACTGTATGGTATAGCCGTGATCTGCGCTGTCTTGTGCAAAAAACACAGGTCACCATGTATAATGTGCCTAAATAGGCAGGATTTCTTTAAAATGTGGGTTTCCTTTAAATAACCAGGCAAATTTTCCTGGAAAAATGCAGAAAGTTGAAGTCCATCTGTCTCTCTTATCAGTGATATGGGGGGAGTAGTAATGATTCCTTTGGGTGTTACAGCTAAGTTAAACTACTGGAATTCTTCCCTAATGAGGTGAGGGCTGAGTTTGGCCTGGTGAAACTGGATCATGGACAGAGAGAATTCCACAGACGTGCAGAAATCAATCCAGCAGGATTTACATGTGGCAGGTAGGATGATAACCATCGGGCCAGCAGATGGAGGAGGCTGTCACAGCCACAACCCAAGAGTAGGAGGACCTGAGCCACGGATGGCCTGAAACACGTGTGAAAAATATGAGAACCTCTACGAATATCACAGGTGGTTATATTTAAGGCTGCGGGACAGGAGCGCATATTTCACATATAATCGTATGGACTGTTGGAGAAAATAAATGCGTCATATAAATGACTACACAGGTGAATATTTGCTGAAATGCCAGCTGGAAAATATACAAGCTTGACAGACCGCAGGAACAATTTATGGTTTAAATGATTAACGCACTTTCTGCAAAAAAGGACAAAATGGTTGTTTTTTTAAAGTATATCTAAACCAAACAAAATATATTGCAGCTTACTGGTGCTTAGATGTGGTGGCTGCACTAGTTTTCTTTTTTCAGGCTTTTTTCCTCAACCACTTGCCCTCCAGAGGATTTACACCCCTTCCTGACATGGCCATTTTTTGTGAAACGGTGCTGCGTTATTTTAACTGACAATTGCGTGGTCATGCAATGCTGTACATAAATGACATTTCTGTCATTTTTGTGTCCCACAAACAGTGCTTTCTTTTGGTGGCATGTGATCACCTCTGTGGTTTTTATTTTTTGCACTATTTACAAAAAAAGACTGACAATTTTGAAAAGAAACCCCAAACAATATTTTTGACTTTTTGCTATAAAACATATCCAATAAAAAAAATATAAAAATCAAATTTCATCAAAAATTTTGGCCAAAATGTATTCTGCTACATATCTTTGCGAACAAAGATCCCAATACGTGTAAATTAATTGTTTTTTGCGAAAGTTATAGCGTCCATACTGGAATTTTAATTTTTTTTATACTAGTAATGGCAGCGATTAGCAATTTATAGCGGGACTGCGGCGGGCATTCTGACATTGGGCAGAACTGACTAACTGCCACTGACATTCCCAGTGACACTAATAAAAAGCACTGACACTGTACTAATGGCACTGGGCTGGAAGGGGTTAACATCTGGGGCGATCAAAGGGTTAACAGTGTGCTGTGTGTGTTTTTTACTTTGGAGACATGCTGTTTTATACCTCTCTGCTGTGCAGAGATACAAAATACCATGTCCATGCTGACAGGAAAGAGATCTTTGTTGTTTACACACAGGTTTCTCTCCTGTCAGCTTTCCCCACCGATCACCGAATGCCGGGCCGGGACTCGGTGATTGACATCTCTAGCCGCCAATGGCAGCTATATACGTGATTTTGCGCAGTCCTTCCACCCTGTAGAAGTATTTCTGCTATATGGCGGTGGGCAAGCAGTTAAAACACTATTAAACCCAAGAGCAAATATTTATTATATTGCAGCTTAGCAATTCTTAGATGTGATGGCTGCATTTGTTTCCTTTTTTAGGCTCTCCTATTTTCCAGAAAATCAGCCAGTAAACCTGTTGTTTTTCAGAAGCTTGTGTTTTCCAACAGAATGTTTCAGTTACAGGGATGAAACATTCTATTTACCACTGACAGGGGTGATGAAAATGATCAGCTTTTATTTATTCATGTGAAACTTATCTTAAAAGGAAAATAACTGCTGTAACTGATCATAAATTGTTAGCAGGTATTTGGCTTCAATATTTTATTGCATTCAAATTTGCTAATACATTTAACACTCCAATCCACCCAGACTGACAATATTTCTGTCTGCTGTGTCCTGTGATCATTCCTCCACCGTGGTGTCTTACTAATACAGAAGGTGTGTTACCGGCCAGATAACCAGGGGAAAACAGAGGGAATAAAAGACAAAGGCAAAAAAAACTGATGCAGTCAGCACATCTAATGATTGGTAACTGTGATATTTTACATTTCTGGCTTTGGGTTAATACCGCTTTAATTTCACTTTGTGGTCCTGCCAGTAACACACTTCCTGTCATTGACTCCTACTACTCTACCTCCCTGAACAAAAACCACTTCTCTCCCTGCTAACATTGCTTGAGATACAGCCTGAGGGGATGACAGATTCTCTGCTGCTGCAGCTATCTCCTCCTCAGCCTGCTGTCAGTAAGGGGTCATGTTACATGGTATAGTCAGTCACATGTTAGATTACACATTACAGTCAAATTACATTTTACACACTGCAGTCAGGTGTCAGTTTACACTGCAGTCAGGTGTCAGTTTACACTGCAGTCAGGTGTCAGTTTCCGCAGTGCAGTCAGGTGTCAGTTTCCGTAGTGCAGTCAGGTGTCAGTTCACACAGTAAAGTCGTCAGTTTCCACAGTGCAGTCAGGTGTCAGTTTACGCAGTGCAGTCAGGTGTCAGTTTACGCAGTGCAGTCAGGTGTCAGTTTACGCAGTGCAGTCAGGTGTCAGTTTACGCAGTGCAGTCAGGTGTCAGTTTACACAGTGCAGTCAGGTGTCAGTTTACACAGAGCAGTCAGGTGTCAGTTTTTCGCAGTACAGTCAAGTTTCGGTTTCCATCCTACAGTCGGGTAAGGCTGCACAATGCAGTCATGTGTCAAGTTACATAGTACAATCAGGGGTAAGGTTACACAGTATAGTCAAGGGTCAGGTTACACAGTGCAATCAGGGGTCAGGTTACACAGTATAGTCAAGGGTCAGGTTACACAGTTCAATCAGGGGTCAGGTTACACAGTATAGTCAAGGGTCAGGTTACACAGTGCAATCAGGGGTCAGGTTACACAGTATAGTCAAGGGTCAGGTTACACAGTGCAATCAGGGGTCAGGTTACACGGTATAGTCAAGGGTCAGGTTACACAGTTCAATCAGGGGTCAGGTTACACGGTATAGTCCAAGGGTCAGGTTACACAGTGCAATCAGGGGTCAGGTTACACGGTATAGTCCAAGGGTCAGGTTACACAGTACAATCAGGGGTCAGGTTACACGGTATAGTCCAAGGGTCAGGTTACACAGTACAATCAGGGGTCAGGTTACACAGTATAGTCGGGGGTCAGGTTACACAGTACAATCAGGGGTCAGGTTACACAGTATAGTCAAAGGTCAGGTTACACAGTACAGTCGGGGGTCGGGTAACACAGTACACTCAGGGGTCTGGTTATATTGCACAGGTAGGGGCTGGGTTATACAGTACAGTAAGGTGTCAAGGTGCACAGTTCAGTAAAGGGGTCTGGTTATACAGTACAATCAGGGGTCAGGTTACACAGTACAGTCCGGGGACAGGACACGCACTACAGTTAGGGGTCAGGTTGTCCAGTACAGTCAGTGGTCAGATTACATCATACAGTCAGGGGTCACGTTATGCAGTCATGCATGAGGTTACCCATTACGGTCAGGAGTCAGTGCAGTCAGGGGTACGTTTACACTATACAGTCAGGGATCAAGTTACACAGTACAGTAATGGGTCAGGTTACATGGTACAGTCAGGTGTTAGGTTACAAAGTATAATCGAGGTCAGGTCACATAGTATACTCAGGGGTCAGGTTACACAATGAAGTCAGATGTCAGGTTACACCGTATGGTCATGAGTCGGGTTACACAGAACAGTCAGGTGACAGGTTACATGGTATAGTTAGGGTTTAGGTTATACAGTCAGGTTACATAGTACAGTCAGTCACGTAGTAGAGTACAGTTGTCTGGCTGAAAAAGGACAAAAGTCCATCCAGTTCAACCATTAAAAAAAAAAAAAAAAAGTTACAATCCTACACTCACAGTTGATCCAGAGGAAAGCAAAAAAAAACCCAGCAAAGCATGATCCAATTTGCTTCTGCAGGGGAAAAAATTTCTTCCTGATCCCCGGAGAGGCAATCGGATATTCCCTGGATAAGCTTTACCTATAAATGTTAGTATCCAGTTATATTCTGTGTATCTAGGAAAGAATCCAGACCTTTTTTAAAGCAATCCACTGAGCTGGCCAGAACCAACTCTTGAGGGAGTCTATTCCACATTTTCACAACTCTCACTGTGAAGAAAATTTTCTGTATTTGGAGATCAAATTTCTTTTCCTCCAGCCATAAAGAGTGCCCCCTTGTCCTCTGTGATGACCTCAGGGTGAATAACTCTACACGGAGTTCACTATATTAGATTAGGGGGGATATGATCAACATGTATAAATACATCAGTGGATGTATTTATACATGTTGATCATATCCCTTCTTAATCTCTTCTCAAGAGAGAATCAATTCAGTTCCTCTAATCTTTCCTCATAGCTGAGCTCCTCCATGCCTCTTATCAGTTTGGTTGCCCTTCTCTGTACTTTCTCCAGTTCCCTGATGTTCTTTTTGTGAATTGGTGCCTAAAATTAAACTGCATATTCCAGATGAGGAATTACTAATGATTTGTACCAGGATAATATGATATCTCTCTCTCTCTGGAGTCTATACCTCTTTTAATACAAGAGAGGATTTTGCTCGCTTTAGAAACCGCAGCTTGGCATTGGATGCCATTATTAAGTTTGTGATCTACCAGAACTCCCAGACCCTTCTCCACCATTGATTCCCCCAGTTGTACTCCCCCAGTATGTATGATGCATGCATATTCTTAGCCCCCAAGTGCATAACCTTACATTTATCAACATTAAACCTCATTTGCCACATAGTTGCCCAATTAAACAGTGCATTGAGGTCGGCTTGAAAATTGGAGACATCCTGTAAGGACATTATTCCACTGCACAGCTTGGTGTCATCTGCCAAGACTGAAATGTGATTTGTAATCCCAGACCCTTTATTGTTTATAAATATGTTAAAAAGTAAGGGTCCCAACACTGAACCCTGGGGTACACCACTGACAACCCTAGACCACCCGAGTATGAACCATTAACCACTACTCTCTGAATATGATCTTTTAGCCAGTTTTCTATCCATTTACATACAGAATATTCCAATCTTGTAGACTTTACCTTACACATTAGCCGTGTGTGGGGAACTGTGTCAAACGCTTTTGCAAAATCCAAGTATATCCCATCCACCACCAACCCTCTGTCCAAGTATACCATGTCCACCGGCACCCCTCTGTCCAAGTATACCATGTCCACCGCCACCCCTCTGTCCAAGTATACCATGTTCACCGCCTCCCCTCTGTCCATGTATACTACGTCCACCGCCACCCCTCTGACCAAGTATACCACCGCCACCCATCTGCCCATGTCCACCATGTCCACCACCACCCCTCTGTCCAAGGTTTTGCTCACCTTCTCATGAAAAGAAATCAAATTAATTTCAATCCATGCTGTCTGTTGCCTAAAATATTTTTTTCCAGCAAGAACTCATCTATGTGGTCTTTTATTAAACTCTCCTGTATCTTCCCAACTATAGAAGTTAAACTAACAGGTCTATAATTACTTGGTAAAGATTTTGACCCCATTTTAAATATAGGCACCACATTGGCTTTACACCAATCCAGTGATACTATGCCAGTCATTAACCTCCTTAGCGGTTATCCCGAGTGTAGCTCGGGGTAAAATTTCAATACCAAGAGCGGTAACCCCGAGCTACACTCGGGCTTACCATGCGGCGTTGCTCTGGGGGTCCCTTCAGCACTTACCTTGTCCTTCGCTCCCGTGATGTGTCCCCTGCAGCGTCCCCGGCCATCTCCTCCGGCCGATGCTGGCATCAGGCTTCCGTGTTCCGGTCCCTGTGACGGGCGGGAAATTTGAAATTTTTAAAAAATGTAATTTTTGCTGTCATTGCTGTTTCAATGCATTTCACATACATTTTGTCCCGAGTGCTTTGTCCGGCGCCCTGCCTGCATTTTGAATGTTCTTTCTGCCTGGAAACTGAGAAACGTCCATGGCGTCCAAAAAGCGTCCCTTTAGGTCAAAAGCGGTTTTAGAACAGCTAGAGAACAGCGATAGTAAATTAGAACCACTTGCAGAATTGAGTGATAATGATTCGTGGGGGAAATTCCTCATCAGACACTGAAACGATTTTGCGACTTTGCTCAGCGATGTGCGAATTTGCCTCTGTATTTCAAATTTCAGTGTTTTTGGTTTGACTTTATTATTGAATTAAATTTATTATTATTATATTATTATTTTTTATGATTATTTATTAAAATATAATTTATGATTTCGTGTTTCAAGTTTTATCATACCCGGGATGTTTACTAGACTCTTGTTTGGTCAGATTTCAGCGAGTTATTCCTAAAAATTACAGCCTACAATAAAAAACTACATATTTCCATGCAAAAAAATGGTACTGCTTTCAGCACAAAAAATCGGAAAGAATCAGACCGCCGAGGAGGTTAAAGAGTCCCTAAAAATTAGAAACAATGGCTTTAAAATGACAAAGTTCAATTCTTTAAGGACCTGTGGGTATATGCTATCCAGTCCAGGTGCTTTATTCACCTTAATTCTGTCTAAATATTTTTGGAACATATCAATTGTGAGCCAATGTGGATCATCTGGAGCTGTGTCAATACCATGCCCATTATGGACAAGAGCTCCTCCCAGAGCTGAAGAAGGTATTTAATATTTTGCCGTCTCTTTGTCCCCAGTCACCCACTCTAGATTATTTTGTAAAGGGCCTACATGCTCAGACTGGACCTTTTTACTATGAATATATTTTAAGAATTTTGGGGGGTTTGTCCTGCTATCTTTTGCAATCTGTCGTTTGTTTTAAATTTTTGCAGCCTTTTTTTCCTTTTTGCATATTCTGTTATATTTTTTGTAATGTTTAAATGATGATAGCGTTGAGATTACCAGGTCCAGCAGAGCATCATTCCTAGTAGGGGCCTCTATAAACCATAAAATTGTCCTGTAGTAGGTTAAAAAATGTTTTGCCCTTTAACTGTTCCTGCAGTACTATTACTTCATTCAATTTCTAGGAAGTAAAAATCCCCCATTATTATCACTGTCCCAGCCCTTGCATCCTTTTCGATCTGTTCGATCAGGGCAAGGAGCTGAGTCTCCACCTCCTCATTAACACTGGAAGGCCTAGAACAAACTCCAATGATCACCTTTGTAGTACGACCCCCATGTGCAGTTCCACCCATAATGCTTCAGCCTCATCACACTCTCCATCAACTAGATCCTCTTTCACACTCGCTCTGAAATCACTTCTCACATAGAGACATACACCACCACCTTTCATTTATACAATGTCGCTCTGAAAGAGAACCTAGCCAGGGATATAAATGGCCCAGTCATGAAGAATGAAGCCAAGATTCTGCAATACTATTTAAATCATGGTTCTCTTTTTGCACCAAAGCTTCCAACTCACCTATTTTGCTTGGCAGACTTCTGGCATTGGTGAACAAACCCTTTAATCCATTGACACCTTATGCACACGTATTTTGCATATTTTTGCATAGGTTACACATTAAAGCAAATATCAGGTTACACAGTACAGTCAGGTTACAGGGTGTAGTCAGGTTACACAGTGCAGTCAGGTTACAGGGTGTAGTCAGGTTACACAGTACAGTCAGGTTACAGGGTGTAGTCAGGTTACACAGTGCAGTCAGGTGTCAGATTACACAGTGCAGTCAGGTATCGGGTCACGCGGTAGTCAGAAGTTAGGTTACACAGTACAGTTAGAGGTCAGGATACACAGTTTAGTACCCGGGTGAGGTTACACAGTACAGTCAGGTGTCAGGCTGCACAGTACAGTCAGGGGTTTGGTTACAGAATACAGTCAGGGGTCAGGTTATACAGTCACATGTCAGGTTACACAGTAGAGCCAGGTGTCAAGTTACACAGTACAGTAAGGAGTCAGGTTACACAGTACAGTCAGGTGTCGGGTTACACAGTATACTTAGGGGTCAAGTTGTGATGGATTTGATAAAATGCCTATTTTGTTTCCTATTGAATATATATATATATATATATACGCTATTTCTATACGTTTTATAAATATTTACTTTTATACTTTAATACATATGTTGTGTGAATATTTTCTGCCTGCTGGGCTTTGTGGTACTATAAGAAATCCTTGCTTAAGAAATGTCTGCTCACACACACAGACCCCCTCCCACCGTGCCAACTTGTAACAAAGGAATGTTGTTTTCCTATGAGATAAGGCCTGGAAGAAGATCACACCTATACCATGACGGAGATTGTTTTCGTGTGGAAATGACCAATCAAAGACTAATATAATGCTTATGCTGTTGTCACATGACTCTTGCATCATTCTGCATATATAAGTTCACTTTCTCATTATAATAAACTAGAAGTATTCATAGACTGAACTTGTGTGTCAGCGTGAGTCCCTTCCAATGTGCGCACATTTCAAAGCTAGCGTCATAAATTAGGACAGGAACAGATAAGCAGTGGACGATTTGAGTCCGTGACTAAAACAAAGTTACAAAGTACAGTAAGGGGTTAGGTTACACAGTACAATTGGGGTCAGGTCACATAGTATAGTCAGGGGTCAGGTTACACAATCCAGTCAGGGGTGAGGTTACACGGTACAGTCAGGTGTCAAGTTACACAGTCCAGTCAGGGGTCAGGTTACACGGTACAGTCGGGTCAGGTTACACGGTACAGTCAGGGGTAAGGTTACACGGTACAGTCAGGGGTCAGGTTACACAATCCAGTCAGGTGTCAAGTTACACAGTACAGTCAGGGGTCAGGTTACATGGTACAGTCAGGGGTCAGGTTACATGGTACAGTCAGGGGTCAGGTTACACAATCCAGTCAGGTGTCAAGTTACACAGTACAGTCAGGGGTCAGGTTACATGGTACAGTCAGGGTTCAGGTTACATGGTACAGTCAGGGGTCAGGTTACACGGTACAGTCAGGTATCAAGTTACCTGGTAGAGTCAGAGTTTAGGTTATACAGTCAATGGCCAGGTAGCATAGTACAGTCCTGTGGTAGGTTACACATTACAGTCAAATATCAGGTTACACAGTACAGTCAGGTTACATAGTATAGTCAGCCACATGTCTCATTACACATTACAATCAGAAGTCAGGTTACACAACACAGTCAGGTGTCAAATTACACAGTACAGTCAGGGGTCAGGATGCACAGTACAGTCACGTGTCGGGTTACACAGTGCACTTAGGGGTCAAGTTACACAGTTTAATCAGGGGTGAGCTTACAGAGTCAGCTTAGACAGTACAGTCGGGGGTCAGATTACATGGTATAATCAGGGGTCATTTCACAGAGCCTGCCTTCTGAACTACAAAGGTTCTGTAAGGGGGTTTTCAGGAAGCAGATTCAGTACAGGAATCCCTGCTTGCAGCCAGCATGGTACCATGGGATCTGCAGTCCTTAGAAACTGAAAGTAAACAGCAGAGGAGAGGCAAAGCATGCTGGGAATCCAGGAAGTTGTAGAAAGAGATGCCCAGCAGACCAGCAGCACTCACAATATGAAAGGAGATTTTTCATGCAAGGTTATATAGAATTGTCAAAAATAACTATTGTTTGTATTGTAATTATAATGCTGATCTTCACTCTCAGAAAGGTCTGGAGTGTGTTAGGGTCCTTTCACAAGGGCGGTTCATATGTCCGTTTACAGATGAAAAATGGACACCCATGTATTTCTATGGACTAGCAGATGTAGACGGATGATCATCTGTTTACAGCCGTTAATGTTTGCATTTATTAACATTCTTTTTTTTTTTTTGAACGTAAGAAAACCCTATTTTTCTTCCGTGAAAAAAATGGAACGGACAAAAAATGGATGTAAACAGACATACGGTCCGTTTTTGCATTGGTGAAGGATGTAAAAAACTGATGTAAAAACTGATGAGAAACCGATGTATACTGATCCATTTTTAATTTGAAAATACGTGACTGAACTGATAAAAAAAACCAGAACACCGATGGGAAAGGACCCTTAGAAGAAGCAGTACAAGGACCATGCTGATAGGAGAAAGCAGAGTGACTATGAGATACGCTCATCATTGTGCTGCTTCTCCTTTCACTGTCCAGTCACAGGCTGTGGGATGACCTGGGCCCATTAAACAGTGGTTGAATGTTGCTGATCCTGAGGACCTTTATGAGGCAGAAAATAGTACTGTGAGGACAATCTATAAAGGTGAATATCAGAGCAGAAGCTGGTTTTGTTATTTTATCCTTTACTTGCCTTCCCATTTTTATCTTGCTAGTTTTAGCCGGAGCAGCGCTCTGTTTTATACCCCAAAGCTAAGAACAAAACAAGACAGATTTAATACTAAACTAAAAGCACTAAGGATACAAAATAAGTTGTTACACTTTTTGTCTTTTTCATCAGCTAGAATTCAGACTTCGGTAAATCTTTTTTTTTCCTTTTAATGTAAGACATTTTTGTTCTGGTCTTGCCATATATATTTTCATGACACCGCAGGGATCTGGGTCACATCCAGTTCAGTACAAGTGTGTTAATATAACTCGTTGACACGAGTAGATTCTGGGAGGAAATTTATCATCTCCTGCTGGGTAACATCAGCCTGAAAGGAATGTGGGGCCGGATAAACAGTGACTGGTAACATCTCCACTCCTAGATGTTTTATGTGGACTCCATAATGTAGGCGCTGCTTGGCTAGGCTTTTAAATGAGACCGGTCACCTCCTTTATGACCGCATTAAGGTCTTGAGTACATCAAGAATAGATTTGTCTAAATGATTGGATGAATGAAAAAGGAATCTGGGTAAACATTGCAATTACAGCATCATCCCTCTTCCCAAACTTACAGCAGTTGGGAGAGGTTTTCATTCCACGTGGCTTCTGCAGAATTCTCCCCTTATAGCGAGTACACTATTTTTGGGCAACTCTAAAGGCCTAGTAAAATATATATCACTCTGTGTTAGTTGTATTTCTAATTCAGTTTGGTCAGTTTTGTGATTCAACAAAGCAAAAAAAAAAAAAAAAAAAGTGTTTGCCTAACACCTCTACCAGACCTACCAGACACTTTTTAACTTGAACCCAACACTTAAACTGCAAACAATATTTTTTTCCCATTTAAAAAAAAAAAAAGATTTTATACTTACTTGCTCTGTGTAATGGTAGTGCATGGAGTGGTCCCTTACCTCTTCTTCAGGAGTCCCCCACCAGCGCTGTCCACTCCTTTTTCTCACAAGCTGTGTGCTGAGGGGGCACCCGTGTGTGCGCACTCCTGACACAGGCTGTGTCCATCCATAGACACACACACAGTGTGGCTCAGCCACTCCCCCTTCACAGGATGTCTATGGCTCCTGCTGCAGTCTATGACTCCTGCTGCTGCCTGAGTCTCCTGTGAGAAGAGGAAGAGAGGAGAGCAATGCTGTGCTGTGGATGGGACAGCAGTGGATTGGTGGAGGAGTCAGGTAAGTGTTTATGTATGGGGAGAAAAACAGGTAGTGGGGCATATTTTCTTAATGCAGAGGTCTCCAAACTTTCTAAACAAAGGGCCAGTTTACTGTCATTCAAACTTTAAGGGGCCCGGACTGTGGCCAGCAGGAGCAGAAAATGTTCTGGTGGCAGTAGACAATGCCCCATCTTTGGTATTAGGGAAAAGAATAGTGCCCATCACTGGTGGCAGTGGGAGAAATAATGCCCTATTATTGATGGCAGTGGGAGCAAGACTGCCCCATCTTTGGTGTCAGTGGGAGGGATAGTGCCCCAACACTGGTGTCAGTGCGAGGAATAGTTCCCCATCATTGGTGTCAGTGGGAAGAATAGTGCCCCATCATTGGTGTCAGTCAAAGAAATAGTGCCCCATCATTGGTGTCAGTGAGGGGAATAGTGCCTCATCATTGGTGTCAGTGGGAGGAATAGTCCCCCATCATTGATGTCAGTGGGAAGAATAGTGCCCCAATATTGGTGTCAGTGGGAGAGATAGTGCCCCATCACTGGTGTCAGTGAGAGGAATAATGCTCCATTGTTGGTGTCAGTGGCAGGAATTATGCCATACTGTTGCCCTATTGTTGCTGACAGTGGGGGTAAAAATTCCCCAAGGACCAGATAAAATTAAGCAAAGGGCCGCAGTTTGGAGACCACTGTCTTGATGCATAGAATGCATTAAGGTACAAAATGCTTAGACTTTGGAACTACGATACTTTAAAGCAGAATTAATGCACAAATATTTACCTTAGTTCCAATGGCCCACAAAGTCCCCTGCTGGCACCAGCATCATCTCCCTGGGCTCATGTCTTTGGCTATTTTGATTGGCTGGCGCAGGATGATGTGACATGACAGGAGTGCAGCCATCCTGGCATGCTGGCAGTGTGCCAGAATGTAAACGTAGCTCAGCTCAGTGTACATTCTGCAAAGGATTGTGAACAGGCCAGACATTTATTTTATTGCAGAAGAGACGTTGTATGTCACTTCTACAATAAAGAAACTGTTTGCTGGCAAAAAATGCATTTAGTTCTGCATAGTTTAGAGCCCTAAAGTTAACCCTTTAATACTTAATATTTTCTCTTCCCCCACATAAATTAGAACTAGAGGCAAAAAGGGAGTAAGGGAGGGTAATAATCCCCGTTGTTTTTTTCCCCCCCATCTGTGTCCCATAGGGGAGATTTCCCTTAACTTCCTGTCGCATGAGCAAAACAGGAAATCTCTCCACAGTGAGGCAATACTTGGTCGTTACCAGTGTTAGCAGTGTCCCCTTTATAAGATCTCCCCTTTATTCCTGTTCTAGTGACAACCCAACATTTTAGATTTTTCACTTTCAGTGAGAAAGGTAATGATGGGTGGTACAGATGGCAGTGATAATCCCTCTTCACAAAACAAAATGTTTGCCTTTAATTATACTTTAAAGCCTAAAGTTGCCCATAGACTATTTAAATCTCAGTTGGTTCAGCAGGAATCGGCTGAGATTCGAACCATGTCCAGTATGGGCAGGCTGAATATTTGATCACCACTTGTTTTTTTTATATAAAGAAAAAAAGACCAAACATTTTGTAAAAAAAATCAATATATTTTTACTTTTTGCTATGAAACATATCCAATAAAAAAGTAAAGAAAAGAAATCACACTTCTTTAAAAAAATTAAGCCATGTCTCCCGTAAAAATGTCCAAATAAGTATTTGTTTATTGGTTTGCGCAAAAGTTATAGCATCTACAAACTATGGTATACTGTATATATTGGAAGCTTTTTTTTTATACTTTTAATGGCGGTGATCAGTGATATATAATGGGACTGTATAGAGCGGAGGGCAATCTGACACTGACACTGGGTGGGAACAGACTGACACTGACATCACCAGTGACACTAATACAGAGATCAGTGATAATACTATACACTGTCACTGTACTAATAACACTGGATGGAAAGGGGTTAAGTGAGTGCCTAACAAGTGTTAATGTGTGTATCATGTGCTGCTTTTTACTAAAAATCTCTTTGTTGCTTCTCTCTGCTTTGCAGGGAGAAGAAAAAAAAAGTATTGTTCCTTCTGTACAGATGGAGAGATGTGCTGGTTGCTTTAAATCTTAAACATCAGTTGCAAAGCATTTTATTTTATTTTCCCTCTTTGTGAGTGACAGACAGGGAAAGCAGGACTGTGCTCTGATTGGTTGTAGCTACAGCTGAGAAGGATCCACCCATAGTAGCACTGTTGCAGCTGGACTTATGATTGGCTGTGGAGGAAAGGAGAGAGGAAAAAGGAAGAAGAAGCACATGTGGGGAAGGAGACATTTTCAGGGGACCGCATGGAGCAAGGGCTCCTGGTGTAAAGTCACAGAGTCTCACTCTCTGTGCTGCTAGAACCCATGGACTGGGCTGGGAGTGTGTAACAGAGGAATTGTTGCAGGAGGACAGTGTGCAAACCAAGGATTGTCCTGCTTGATACTCAGGATTACAGCCACTGAAGTGCATGTGTCTCTCAGAGTTTGGAGCTGCTGTAAGAGAGAGGATTTCTACTACTGTCTAATGCTATCTAGAGGACAATCCAGCAACAGTGAGTACTGTGTGATGAAAGGGGATTTTGATATTGGAGAATTCTCTGGAGAATGGTCATGAGAAAGCCTGCTCTCTAATTCTCAGAGTGACACAGATCTTGGAAAGCCCAAGCTGCTCAGAATTAGCTATTCCTGCTGCTGATTGATGAGAGAACTCTGTCTCTGTATATTACTGGTGATTGTCTCCTCAAAACTTGTGCTGTGGCTGAAGAGTGTGTTTTAGTTCCAAGTCCCCACAGAAGCTTGCTGCTCTGAATATACTGAGCAAGTGTCAGTATATCAGGATTTCACCTGTATGGTAAAGATTTGTTGAAATGTTGTTTTTTTTCTATTGCAATGTTCACTTGGAAGATTCTGCTGAAAGGAGACTGTGCTATCCTGCTACCCCTGGATTACAAATACTCTCCCATGCACAGAGTGAGCGCTCTTCCATTGATTAAAGGGCCCCAATGTTGAGGGACTTTAAGTTTCATCCCACTGGCCAGTGGTTAGGTAGGACATTTCTGCTCTAGATAATACTGCTATAGCAAATGTCAATAAGCTGCTAAATCTCATTAACAGTTATTGTTTTATGTGTCAATGTCACTCTCATATGTCACCCTAGTCAGTGTGATACTAGTCAGTTTTTGGAGTCTTTGGCGAGTGAATTGTGACTTCTTACTAACTGTGTTATGCAAAGTGGTATCTGTGTTTTATCAGCTAGTTCTTTTTCAGGGTTTGTCTTCTTCAATAAAACCCATAAAAAATATTCTTAGTGTCGAAGTGTTCTGGGTATAATCGGAGGTGTCACCAGATTCAGGTGGGAGCTGAACCTATACATCTAGCCAAGTTCCACCCAAGGGTGTGCTACACAGAGCTCTATGTTGACAGTCAACACAGGGCTCTGGGGCTGTGATTGGACACATCTGATCAGCAGGTCCTGGCCGTGAATCATTTACCGGGACCTGCTGACAAAATCTTGCTGTGTTCAATCACAGTGGGAGTCAGTGGGTGGGGGTGAGTAGGTCCTGTACCTGGAAGAGGCCAGTGGCTTATCTGTGCAGGTTGCCCATCCGCAGTACATATTGGGTGGGTGGTAATTAAGTAGTTTAGCATACAGCTAGGTCACTCCCCCCCCCAATTATGATTGGACAAAGAAGGAGCAGTAGCACACTAATGAGATAATTTCTCCTCCCCTTCCGTATGCATGTTTCTTGTTAGCACATGTGTACTGATAGGCCCTAGAGCAGACCCTCCTTCTCCCAGCCCAAGTGCTGCTGTGAAGATTACCAGAAGCTAATTCTAGGACAGATCCAGGGACGAAATCAGGCCATACATGGGTTGAATTCCGAATGATTTTTCGATTGAAAATCAAAAACATTGTTCATTCTGTAATCCGATGGTGCCACCAATGATTTCGAAAATCGGTTGTTTTTCACAAATTTTCCAGCATGCCGAAAAACGAAATGGGGAGGAACCACGAAAATCGGCCAGTACCATTGCCCCACTAACAGAGCGAAAATTGGCAGATTATTCTTAGGTTTGATTTTCTAACGAAAAACCGTTCAAAAATTGACCCATGTATGGTCGACCTTACACTAAGTTTAAAAATGTATTCACTTTATTTTCTTTTTAATGAACCCATAGCTGCATCAATCGGCCTTTTTGGTTTGTCTCTGCCCAGAGCTCAGCTTTAAAAGAAAGGCTTGATGCATGCAGGCTGTTTTGAAGTATTTATAAAGCCATGATCTGACATTTCCAGAAAGGGCAAGTCACAAACACCCACTAGAAAAGCACGTTCTTCCTAACTGCGGACATTTGAAAGTTGCTGTTAACCACAGCTGGGCGTTAATTGGTCGGTGTGGTTCTGGAAGTGGCGGTGCAGAGACTGGAGGCTCCTGTACTGGGCGAGGAAGACGAGCCGACTGCTGAAGGCTGCAGCACAATAGACCTCAGTGTCACCTCCAAAGCTCAGCACACACTGCTTATTCAGACATGCCAAAAATGCCACAGCTCCAAAATACCCCGCTTCTGTACAAAGCTGTAAACAGGACGTGGGAGACACGTTTATTTACAGCCAGCAGATCTGATGACTGGTAAGAAAACATGGTGACCACAGTGTGCCTTCCTCAACGCTCTCCTCATCACACCAATGTACTCCTCCAAAAGGGAGAAATCCCCCTAATATACCTGGATTACAGGGGAATTAGTCCTTTCGGCCCCTTTACACTCAAGTGTGCTGGCCCAGCTCCTCACCTCCCTACATACCCATTTATGTAGCTGCCAAGCAGGGCTGTGGATAAGGGGGTACCACCAATCCTCCTGCACGGGGCCCAGGCTGCTGAGTGAATCAGATGTGGGCAGGGAGGGTGATTGGCATAATGTGGGGGGCAATTACTGGAACCAATCCCCTGTATGACTCTCCCTGCAGCAGCTGGAAGCTGGCTTCTTCTCCTGTCCTTCCCGCTGGCTTTCAGCTGCCGCAGGGAGAGACATACAGGAGATTGTTTCCAGTAATTGCCCCCCTGCAGCACTCATCACCCTCCCGTTGCACCATATGTTTACCCCTGGCCCCCCTGTGTGTCTCCACTCCCTAGTGCTGCTGTATTCCCTCCTTTCCTTCCTACTGGCTGCTGCAAGCACACAATAGGATCCTTCATGATGGAAAGTAGAGGAAGGTTCCGATAAATATGTCACATTTCCCAGCCCCTTCCTTTTCTAAATGAACACGAGTGATCGGTACCAATCACTCACTGTGTTCATTCATAACTGAATCATACTGTGTTTTCTTTGGGGGGCCCTGTCAGGTTGGCTTTAGGGGGCCCCGTGGTTCCTAACAGTAGCCCTGCTGCCAAGAGACGAGCAAAGGGGAATACTATAGAGCACGGGTGTCAAACTGGCGGCCCTCCAGCTGTTGCCAAACTACAAGTCCCATGAGGCATGGCAAGATTGACAGTTACAAGCATGACTCCCAAAGGCTGAGGCATGATGGGACTTGTAGTTTTGCAACAGCTGGAGGGCCACCAGTTTGACACCCCTGCTATAAAGTGACAGCTCTGAGTCTGCTGACATCACATCCATGATGGTGGCACCTACAAGGTGGGTGGTTGTCTACACAAGGGGGTCTTATATAGGCGTGTTAAATGCACCTATAAACTTATGGGAAGATTTTTGCTGAAATCAATGGTCTGGTGACAGGGTCTCTTTATGGCAGCCTTGCACCCTTAGAATGGGCTGTGAACAAAAGCCAACAGAAGGAAACACAGACCTGCAAATTTTTTTCTTTTTTAATTTAAACCCCATGGAGGCAACATGTTGCAGCACGGGCTGCTCAGCACCTAATGTGATCATCTGTGGGGTGACAATGTAAATGAACGGCATTGCAGTGTGCCTTGTGCTACCACAATGTTACAGTATGATCAGAGCCTTAAAGGAAACCTATCAAGAAAAAAACAAGGAGGCGGCCAGAACTCATTCTGAAAATTCTAGTTCCCTGGCTGGCTCTGGATTAAAGCAGAACCTAAATATATAGGAACACCGCAAACTGAAAACACTATTAGGCCTCATGCACACGTTTTACCATCTCTTCTAGAAGCCGTCACTCCTGACAACAGCAATTTGGCAAAAAAAAACACCTGATGGTTGTAAACGTGTATAATACATTTAGCTACGTCAAGCGCTTGGGTATTAATTCATTTTATTGGCCAAAATAAAATATTCTGGCCCTTAAAATGAATTAATGCTCAAACACTATAAAGCGCAAAGCGTTTTTTTTTCTGCCAAAACACTACTGCTCCTGGACGCACTGGCAGTGGTTTAAATTTACCTCTAAACTCCTATAAAAGCCTGTACAGTGAAGGAAATAAGTATTTGATCCCCTGCCGATTTTGAAAGTTTGCCCACTCACAAGGAAATGATCAGTCTAAAAATCGATTGGTAGGTGTATCGTAACACTGAGACAGAATAGCAACAAAAAATTCAAAAGAAATGCAGGTCTAACAAAATATGCACTGATTTGCATGTTCATGAGGAAAATAAGTATTTGATCCCCTATCATTCAGCAGGATTTCTGGCTATCAGGTGTCTTTCATGCAGGTCACAAGCTGAGATTAGAAGCAGTCTCCTAAAGGGAGTGCTGCTAATCTCATTTTGTTACCTGTATAAAAAGACACTTGTCCACAGAAGCAATCAAACAATCAGATTCCAAACTCTCCACCATGGCAAAGACCAAAGAGCTGTCCAAGGATGTCGGACAAGATTGTAGACCTACACAAGGCTGGACTGGGCTACCAAACTATTGCCAATCAGCTAGGTGAGAAGGTGACAACAGTTGGTGCAATCATTCGCAAATGGAAGAAACACAACACAACTGTCAGTCTCCCTAGGGCAAACATTCAAAATCAGCAGGGGATCAAATACTTATTTCCATCACTGTATGTGTGCATGGACACGAGGCTAACACGCAGGGCATTTAGGCCAGGTTCATATGTGCGGCCTGCGATTTGTTTAAGCACAAGAGCCCATTGATTTGAATGGACTCCCGTTCCCCGGTACACACAGGGAAGAAGTCCCTGCACTTCTTTGGAAATCTCAGCATGCACAGGAACAGAGGTTCCCTTGTATGGTCGCGATTTCCAGCGTGGGCGGCGTGCCATTAGAATTAATGGCATGCACCCGCGGGTCCCGCATTCCTCTGTGAGGGTGGTGCGGCTGCAGGTATTTGTGCGGGTCCCACAGCGGCACCACCAGTACCGATGTGAACCAAGCCTTAGAGGTTCTTACAGAGAATCTGTGTGTGTCTGCACATGCCCAGGGTTTAGCATAATGTTGCGCATGTGCAGACACGTCATAGTTCTCTCCCAGTTCTTGAAGATCCACAGCATGTCTACGCATGCTTGGCATATCGATTCAAGATGATACTGTGGGAGCAGAGCTCAAAGGAAAAACTTTGGCTTAGAAAAGGACTGGACTTCATGGGTTAGAAAGTGTCTATTTTTTCATTTACAGGCGTACCTCGGTTTACAAACACCTCGGTTAACGTAATTTTTGGTTTACGAATGAAAATCCATTGAAAATATTGCCTCGGTTTACAAATTTTTTTTCGCAATATGAACGGATTAATTGGTTTTCAATGCATTTACAAATGTTTTAATCATGTCCCTGTACAGTATTTATGCCTTTAAAGTGCACTTTATAAAGAGTTTTGAACAGATAAAATACTTTTCTTTTAAACTTTTTTCTGACCTCCAGAACGGATTAATTGGTTTTTAATGCATAGCTATGGGAAACCTCGTTTCGGTTTACAAATTTTTTGCAATCCGAAAAGTCCCGCAGAACGCATTAAATTCATAAACCGAGGTACGCCTGTACATAGAGTAACAACTACCAAGGAATACAAATAACATACTGGCTGTGAAAGGTGGAGTTCCTCTTTAAAGGATAAGTTCACCTTTGGAATGTTACATGTTCCATCTGTTTTTAGGATGGAACGTGTAACATGTCCCCATACGCCCCCCTCTCTCTGACAGACAGTATGGGGAGAAGTTTCCCCGTACTGTCAGATTTTAAAACAGTGTGGCTGTGCGAGGCTCTGTGAATGAGTTCTGTGAATGAGTGCCTACAAGTCCCAGCAGTTTAGTGGCTGTCAGCTTGTAGTTTTCAATGAACTACCACAGCACTGTGGAGCGCCGTGATAGTTTATTGAAGCTTCCGGTCAGAATATCTTTTTGGCTGTACATCCAGTACATCTAGCAGATAGTCTGACAGGTCTGCAGGAGACCTGCATGGCATCAGCAATCTACTGATCGCTGTTACCATGGTTTCCAGGCTCATTTGGGCAAAAATAATAAATGCACATTTTTTTGTGCATTTATTATTTTTGTCCAAAAGGTGAACTTATCCTTTAACAAATATATCCTTCATGTGTATTACTGATGATTCTTTGATATTCATCCATCACCATTTTTGGGGAACCTCTACCATTGATGGATTTTTTTTTTCTTCAATCAATACAATGCTTTGACCAGATCCAAGTTCCTTTAACCACTTCCTAGCTGGCCCATGTATATAAATGGCCGAACGGGAGCAGTGCAGGAGCGAGTGGCCGTTTATAAACATCATCCCCGCTTCTCTGCTTGTGCGCACTTCCTGGGAGCGCGATCTGGTGCCCACTATGTCCTCCAGACACAGCGGACCACCGATCGCTGTACGGGACCTCTGTGTGATCATTGATTGGCCAATCAGTGATCACATGAATAGTAGTACACAAGATGTCACTTATGACATCATTGCTTACGTGTGAAATCTGTGAATGATCACAGAGGTCACATGGTACAAGGCTATTCACAACAGTCTTGTACCATGTGACAAGCTGTGACCAATCACAGCTCTCACAGTATTTCTCAATGGCTGCAAGAATGGCAGCCAGAGAGAAGGAGAAATGATTACTTTTACAGCCTTTATGGGTGTAAAAGCAATAAGTGTAAAAAAAAAAAAAATCATCACCCCCCCACAAGTAGTACAGTGTCACTATGGTGACACTGTACTGCTAGGGTGACAGTATGTTAAAAAAACAAATAATATAAAAAAATAAAAATAGAAAAAAAATTTGAAAAATTATAATTTTTGGTTATAAACTAATTTTTTTTTTTTTTTACTAAAAAGATAACGGAACACATTTTGCCCAAGATTTATGAAGAAAGATTATTTGCAGAATTGTATAAGAAACACTTTTTTTTTTTAATTTTTTGACTTTTGCATTTTTAGAGCAAAGTAAATAAATAATAAATACTACCAAATTAAAGTTTTATCTGTCTCAAAAAAATGCTAAAAAATTCATATGGGTACAGTGTTGCATGACCGCGCAATTGACATTCAAAGTGTTAAAATTGGCCTGGACAGGAAGGGGGTAAAAGTGTCTGGACTTGAAGTGGTTAATCTACATTTGGGCCAGCCCAGAGCATTTGTGTGCAACCATCTATCTGCCAATGACTGGGCGGGAACAGATGTTTCCTCCAAATGTACAAAAATAGAATTGCGTAAACTGCTTCCAGTGGTCCTTTGCAAACTCACCAGATGCAAGTTACCATCTTCTTTTCCATTTAATTATTTTCCACTTGCTCTGGATCAATGCTTTTTTTCTTTATTGTATTAATAATTACTACACTAAGGCTCCATGCACACTAGCGGTTTTTTTAAGCTCCTAGAAGATGTTAATAGCATTTGTTTTCTGCTCCTAGAAGCGAAATACTTTTATCCTATGTGTCCATGCACACTATATTAGGCTATTAGCATTTTTTTGAGCTTCAGCTTCTAGGAGCAGAATTGTTTTTGTAGAGTTGTTTTTTACAGCAGAAGAAAAAACTGCTAAATGCTCCTAACAGTTTTTTTCTAGTTTTTTCTTTTTTTCTACATGTACTGTAAAAATGCTAATAAAACGCTAATGCTCCTAAACACTACTAAAACACTATAAACCATGCTATTAGCATTTTTTATCCAGCAGTTTTTGAGCTTAAAAAAAATGCTAGTATGCATGGAGCCGTAGCCTCCCTGGCGGTATTCCCGAGTGTAGCTCAGGGTAAAGTTTCAGTACCACAAGCGGTAACCCCGAGCTACACTCGGGAATACCCTGCAGCGCTGCTCCGGGATCTGTTCTTCACTTACCTTGTCCTGCGCTCCCGCGATGTCCCTCCTGCAGCATCCCCTGTAATGTCCTCCGGCAGATGCTGGCATCTGTCTTCTGGATTCTGTCCCCTGCGACGTCAGGACGTACGGGGGACGGAACGGCAGGAAAATTGAAAATCACAAAAAGTGACGTTCACTAAATTTACTAAAATCACGTAGTAAAACATTCCTGAATCAAACCATTTCACATACATTTTGTCCCGAGTGCTTTGTCCTGTGCCCTGCCTACATTTTTACTGTTCTTTCTGCCTGGAAACTGAGAAATGTCCATGGCGTCCAAAAAGCGTCCCTTTAGGTCAAAAGCGGTTTTAGACCAGCTAGAGAACAGCGATAGTAAATCAGAACCACTTGCAGAATTGAATGATAATGATTCGTGGGGGAAACTCGTCATCAGACACTGAAAACGAATTTGCGATTTCAAATTTCAGTGTTTTTGGTTTGATTATATTATTGAATTAAATGTATTATTATATTATTTTGTATGATTATTTGTTAAATTATAATTTATGATTTCGGGTTTCAAATTGTAACATACCCGGGCGGTTTACTAGACTCTTGTTCGGACAGATTTCAGTGAGTTATTTCTAAAAATTACAGGCCTACAATAAAAAAAACAACATATTTCCATGCAAAAAAATGTACCACTTTGAGCACAGAAATACTGACATAATCAGACCGCTAGGGAGGTTAAGGCTTGTCTGTTTATCTCTCACTTTCTTTTGTTCTATTCTGTTCTAACAAGAGACTACCTGGTTGTAGAATCTTTTACAATGAGCAGCTGCACCTCCAGGTTCCGAATGTCACCCTTCTCTATCTTCTCTATCAGTCCAGTAGGCTCCCTCTTCCTCTTTTGGTTGAGAATGCTGTCCATCACAGCAAATGGTCAGTTTTGAGTCGCTGGACATGGGAATGGCCCGTCTGCAACGTCACAGTCTGGCAAGGCATGCAGATTTTCTACCATGTGTCTATAATTTTCCAGGGTGGCTGCAGCTACCTTTACCAGCACATTGTGTTTTTGTCTTATGTTGGTATAGGCTACTAATATAAAAAAAGGCATTATTGTATTTTCAGTACAATTTTCAGTACTTATGTACTAATCTGAATGGAAGGATTCCCTTTTCCAGACAAAACTTGCTACCATCCTAACTTAACACCATCCAAAAAAAAAAACCATAGCCCAACCAGACTTTAAATGTAGCATTTAGGAGTCATAGTTTAAAATGACAAATCTTAGTATTTTCTTTCAATACATAATAAAAAGGAGCCAAAAACATGCACCATAATGTTTCTTCAACCAGTTGGCAACCACTGTGTGTACATATACTGCTGCAAGTCAGCTTGTCTGCGCCAGATCATGTACATGGCCCGGCTTTTCTGGGTAGGGGGAGTGCACCCGCCGCCTCGGTTGTGCTGTCATTCACTCCAGCACATGCCAATCAGCAGGCCCTGTATTCGTGTCACTGGTGATGTAAGTTAGCCAGTTCCCACAAAGTGTCGGTAAGTGTCAGATTGCCTGCCACACTATCACAGTCCCTGATCACCACCATCACAATTATTATAAAAAATAATCAAAATTCCAGTATATATCCCATAGTTTGTAGACACTATAACCATCTTGCAAACCAATTACTATTCATTTATTGGGATTTTCTTTTATTTTATAACAAAGACGTGTATCAGAATACATTTTGGCCTAAATTTATGAAGAAATTTGATTTTTTTGTCCTGGATTTTTTAATTAGATATGTTTTATAGCAGAAAGTAAAAAATATTTTTTTCAGTTTTTATAATAAAAAAAAATACACCCAGTTGTGGTTAAATACAGCCAAAATACATTTCTATTTGTGGGAAAAAGTGAAATAAGTTTCATTTGGATACAGCATTGCATGACCGCGCAATTGTCAGTTAAAGTAGCGCAGTGCCAAATAGCAAAAAATGGCCTGGTCATGAAGGGGGTGAAATCCTCCAGAGGCTAAAGTGTTACTAAACCCACAACAGTAATATGCAGTAAAGCATGTTTGTTCTACTCCCTGTGGAACCTAATCGGTTAATCCTCCACATTGTGTAAAAAGGCTGTTTGATCCTGTCTTCTCTGGTCCTCCCCTTCTTCCACAGTCCCCAGTCCATCTGCTGATAGTACAGAACCCTAGGAGGCACTCTAGCAATACACACAAAACTGAGTATGTGCAGAGTTTTTTTTTTTTTTGGTAGGGTGCCAATCAGCACTGTCAGAGAGAGGGTCAGGGGTTATGCAGCCTCATAGGACAGCCAGAGGAGAATGAAATCTCTTACCACAAGCTTTAACCAGTGCTAGGCCAAACACTGATAGAAATCACAAGACTGCTGATGAGAAAAGGTAATTAGCCATTTATATTTGCTAAAATAACTGCATTTCCATGTTGTGTGTACTGTGGGAAACCAGAAATAGTGAATGCAGGGTCCTGGGTTTAGTAACACTTTTAAGTGGTTAAAAAAGACCAAAAACTTGAAAATATCAACCACAGATTACATACAAAAGTGTCAGCAGACATATTGCCTCTGGGCTTGGGACTGCTGTGGTGAGGTGGGCAATATTTTTCCTATTCATATCACTCACGTTTATCTGATGGAGTTAGTGATGGGTTGGAATTCCTCACTGTTCTAGGACCGGTCTGAGATTGTGGGGACAGGGCTTTTTTTATTTATTTCTTAAATATACAGCAGTTATGTATTAAAGTACTAATGGAGATTTACACCAAAATACTTTCATCCTGAAGAAGCAGTTGACAAGAACGGAATGCTGAAAGTTGTTAGTAATGTATACGCAAAACAAAAATGTTGACAATTTTGTATGTAAGCTGCAGTTCTGTCCATGTTTTGGGTCTTTTTGAAGAAACAACATGGAGCATGTTTGTGGCTCTATTCTGTAATAAAATAAAATGCTCAGATTTGTCATTTTAAATTATGACTCAAATACTACATTTAAAGTCCTCTTGGACTGGGTTTTGTGGATGGTATTTTATGTGTTACATTATTAGTCACCTCTGCAAACATGACGGGTAGAGTGCTAATAGCACAGAGTTCACAACCAGCCCCGAAATACCAGTTCTGTTGTCAGTACATCCAATTGTAGAAATAACCTTCCCACTGTTTTACACTCTTCCAAGTGGCAGTTGAGATGTTTCAAAGGTTTCCTTTTTTCTGACAGGTTCCTGCATAGCTATACTGAGTACTAATACACACATTGCCCAAAAAAATTAAAGGAACACTTTGAAAACACATCAGATCTCAATGGGGAAAAATATCATGATGGATATCTATACTGATATGGACTGGGTAATGTATTAGGAACGTAAGGATGCCCCATCATTTGATGGAAATGAAAATTATCAACCTACAGCGGACTGAATTCAAAGACACCAGAAAAAGTGAAAAAATGATGCAGCAGACTAGTCTATTTTGCTGAAATGTCATTGCAGCAACTAAAAATGGTACTCAGTAGTTTGGACGGCCCCCACATGCTTGTATGCATGCCTGACAATGTTTGGGCATACTCCTAATAAGACGACGGATGGTGTCCTGGGGTATTTCCTCCTAGTTCTGGACCAGGGAATCACTGAGCTCCTGGACAGTCTGAGGTGCAAGCTGGTGGCGTTAGATGGACCAAACATGAGATCCCAGAGGTGTTCTATTGGATTTAGATCAAGCGAGCGTGGGGGCTATTCAATGGTATCAATTCCTTCATCCTCCTGGAACTGCCTGCATACTCTCGCCACATGAGGCCGGGCATTGTCGTGCACCAGGAGGAACCCAGGACCCACTGCACCAGTGTAGGGTCTGACAGTGGGTCCAAGGATTTCATCCCAGTACCTAATGGCAGTCAGCATGCCATTGCCTAGCCTGTAGAGGTCTGTGCATCCCTCCATGGATATGTCTCCCCAAACCATCATTGACCCACCACCAAAATGGTAATTCTGAAAGATGTTACAGGCAACATAACATTCTCCACAGCTTCTCCAGACCCTTTCACATCTGTCACGTGCTCAGGGTGAACCTGCTCTCATCTGTGAAAAGCACAGGGTGCCAGTGGTGGACCTGCCAATTCTGGTGTTCAATGGCAAATGCCAATCGAGCTCTATGGTGCTGGGCAGTGAGCACAGGGCCCACCAGAGGACGTTGGGCCCACAGGCCACCCTCATGAAGTCTATTTCTGACTGTTTGGTCAGAGACAGTCACACCAGTGGCCTGCTGGAGGTCATTTTGTAGGGCTCTGGCAGTGCTCATCCTGTTCCTCCTTGCACAAAGGAGCAGATACCGGTCCTACTGATGTGTTAAGCACCTTCTACGGCCCTGTCCAGCTCTCCTAGAGTAACTGCCTGTCTCCTGGAATCTCCTCCATGCTCTTGAGACTGTGCTGGGAGACACAGCAAGCCTTCTGACAATGGCATGTATTGATCATCCTCGGGGAGTTGGACTGCCTGTGCAACCTTTGTAGGGTGCAGGTATCCCCTCATACTACCAGTAGTGACACTGACCCTAGCCAAATGTAAAACTAGTGAAAAACAGTGAGGAACGATGAGTAGAGAAACAAAATGTCAGTGGTCTCCACCTGTAAAACCATTCCTGTTTTGGGGGTCGTCTCATTGTTGCCCATCTAGTGCGTAGAGAGAAAACAGGTGGCGCGCACACCTAGTGCATTATCAAAGGTTTATTGTAGGAATGAGATAATAAACACATACTCACAGACGAAGCATGTGTCTAAAAAGCATAGAAAAATGACAATGGCCACAACGGCAGGCAAGGTGTTCTCACTGTCAGTGCGGTCAAATGGCTGACGCGTTTCGGGGACGAATCCCTTTCCTCAGAGCTGATGACCAACCTCTGATGCTGATGTATGATGTATGAAGAGAAAGAGCCTCACTCATCTAGTGCATCTGTTATTAATTTCATTAACACCAAAACAGCTGAAACTGATTAACAACCCCCTCTGCTACTTAACTGACCAGATCAATATCCCAGGAGTTTTATTGACTTGATGCTATACTCTGATTAAAAAGTGTTCTTTTAATTTTTTTTGAGTAGTGTATAAGTGAACATCCAATGTTGGTCAAAAACAATACAGCCAGATCATTAGATTTGCTTCCTCCCTTTATAGACAGGTTGGCCAAAAATAAAAGTTGCATTATGACAAGCCCCAAAATTCCCCACTGAAGGAAAACTGTGACCACCTCAAACCATAAATAGCCATTTCTAAATTTTAATTAGCAATTTGCTAAATCAAGCAAGATTCAGTAAATATCTATTGGTCTAACCAAAATCGTTCTTGAATTCATATGCATGAATCTATAAGAAAATAAATGTAAGTAAAACTATCCGAGCATATTAGAAAACATCTGGCAGCTGTTAAAAAAATGCACTTTTTTTCTAATGAAATCCTTATCACTGGGGGTGAGAAGACTGAGAAAATGCTTCTTCATACCTGCAGTAGACTGACATCACAGCTTGAATGAAGTCACTGGACCAGGGACAGTCAGGCTAAAGAGGAAAGGGCTAGATCATACTGGGCATCCTCCAGCCAGGGACTAACGTGAACTCTGTGTGACTGGCTGCTGTTTCTAACGCACACTGTGAGAAGGTCAAAGGGTACAGTGAAATCAGAGTAAGCAATTTGAGTACAGGAGAGGAGTCTGTACAAATGTGAAGATTTAAGATGAGGCTGAAGTTCAGCTTTATATTTCCACTATAAAGTATATCTAAACCCATAAGCCAAAATGTACGGAAATATTATGCAGCTTACCAGTCCTTAAAGGATTTACAGAAAAATAATAAATGCACATTTTTTGCAGGTAAAAAAATGTGCATTTATCAGTTTTGTTTGCGGGATCCTGTACAGCATTGCACACGTGGTCAGTAGTTCATTGAAAACTACAAGCCGATAGCAGTTCATGCATTCACAAAACACGGTGAATGAATGATGCAGCCGTATGGGTGGAACCCCGCATAGCCAGGCTGTTTTCAAATCTGACAGCAGGACAGGGAACTTCTCCCTGTACTTCTGTCGGAAGGTTGTTCAGCGGCTGCAGCATTGGGAACATGTTAAATGGTCCACTCTAAAAACTGGTGGAACATGTAACATGTTCTTAAAGGAGAACTTCTCCTTTAACCACTTGCTGACTGCAGATAGCTGAATGACTGCTTCACTGCGGCCGGCCAGTTCTGGCAGGGCTTCATATTACGTCCTCCCGCGCGCACCCTCCCGCGCGCACCCAGTGATCTTCATGATCACTGTGTCCTACGGACACAGCTGATCACGTAATGTGGTAAAAGGTCAATCGCAGTGGCCTTTTACCATGTGATCAGCCGTGTTCAATGACACAGCAGATCACCAGTAAATGCAGTTGCAGGTTATCGGCTGTAATTTCCTCAAGCTGTCACAGCGTGAGGAAAGTACTGCTGATAACCGGCAATTGTCAGAGGAGGAATCAGCGCTGATGATCGGTGCCCAGCAGTGCCACCCACCTGTGACATTCAGTGCCCAGCAGTGCCACCCATCAGTGCCACCTATCAGTGCCCATCATTGTTGCATATCAGTGCCGCCTATCTGTGCCCATTATTGTTGCATATCAGTGCCGCCTATCAGTGCCCATCATTGTTGCATATCAGTGCCGCCTATTAGTGCAGCCTCATCAACGCACATCAGTGAAGGAGAAAAATTACAGGTTTGCTAAATTTTATAATAGAAACAAAGGAAAATTTGTATTTTTTTTCAACATTTTTGTTTTGTTTATAGCGCAACAAATAAAAACCACCCAGCAGCAAGTACATACCACCAAAAAAAAGAAAAAATGATTAAAATTTCATATGGGTACAGTGTTGCATGACCACGCAATTGTTACACAAAGTGCAACACCGCTGAAAGCTGAAAACTGGCCTGGGCAAGAAGGGGGTATAAGTGCCAGGTAGGCAACTGGTTAAATATAGTGGCTGCATTTTTTTTCTTCAGATTTTTCCCCTCATTTGGACCTGGTAATCCTGCAGCCAATATACTTCCTTTCCCTGGGTGGCTACGCTTGGTTGCTTTACTGTATCTACGAAGGGAGGCATGGCTGTCACCTAGGCTTGACTTCAACCACGTCTTCTCCCTTCCACAGGGGATGAGTAGATTAGCAGTTTACAGAGGAAGACAATATTGTTTGTGATGTAGGCTCAGCTCACATGTAGTGACAAGGACACTATTTCTGATCAGCAGGTATCTTCTGTAGTCGCTGAAAATAATCTTAGCCTGAAATCAAACAAAAATGTAGCCACATCTGAGGACTAGCGAGCAGCTAAAAATGACATTTTTGTTTTTCTGCTTAGATGTCCTTAAAACCAGGATGAAAAGTCAACAATAGCAGCTCCCATATCTTCATCCTGACACGTACACTTGGAACAAAAATTCCCAGTTATTCTAAAGAAAAGAAAATCCATATTGGACAAGTTCCTGTGACACCAGCGCAATTTCCTTCCAGGACAGTATGGCAATGGCATTGGAAGTGCACTGACAGGGCCCAGTCGGAGAGAAATATTGTTTCCTGGTTTTAGATGCAAGCCGTCTCCTTCAGCCAGTAATCAGACAATGACAGCGGAAGGAAGGCTCTCTGTAAGGACCTCACAGCAAGCTCAGAATGGGAGTTTGGGCTTCGACACCGCAGCAGAATCAAGATCCTATCTGTAGCATATTTACACCCAACAGGAAACCGTAACGATGGCTATAAATAGCAAATATAGGATAACTGCCTCTACAAAGCTGGATTTCCTTTTTTGTGGCAACATTACAATGCAATGCATAAACTATTCTGTATGGTGAAGAAAACCCCCCGACTAACATACAGTCATTTCAAATGGCAATTCATTTTAAAAAGTGCTTGTAACAATGTTTTGGGGTCGAACAGGGACCCTTCATCAGACATCACATACCTGATGAAGGGTCCCTCTGCAGCTTCTCCCTCTCCCAGTCTGAGCTCTGTTGTACAGGGACTGCAAGCAGCTGGTACCTAGTTAAATTCAGGTACTTGGGCCTCATACACATTAGGGGTTTAGCCACAATGCACAAGACTCCGGGCTTAGGTGTGGGTGGAAGGTACAGGTGAACCATCCAGCCCCGCTGTTGGCAGCCTGTAAAAGTCTGAGAGGCTGACAGCTGATGAGGTTGGGCAGTGCACAAACATTTACGGCATTATATATGCAGGGACAAATGCCCGGAAGGCAGACTGCTTGTGTTCTGGGCATTCTGCCCCTAACATTAGGGCACTCAGTGCACTGTCAGCACCAAGTGCTAGGGCAGCTGTCAGCCTCTTGGGACTTTTACAGACTGCCAGCAGCAGTACCTGAACCTTGCCCACATCTGACACACCAAAGTCTCATGCACTGGGGATAGAGACCAGTGTACATAAGGCCTTACAAAGCTTTTATTAACAAAAAATAGACATACTGAGGGCAGCACAGTGGCTAAATGGTTAGCACTTCCGCCTGGCAGTACTAGGGTTGTTGGTTCAAATCCCAACCACGGCACCACCTGCCTGGAGTTTGTATGTTCTCCCTGTGCCTGCGTGGGTTTCCTCCGGGTACTCCGGTTTCCTCCCACACTCCAAAGACATGCTTCGTAGGTGATTTGGATCCTGTCTAAATTGGCCCTAGTATGTGTATGTATGAATGTAAGTTAGGGACCTTAGATTGTACGCTCCTTGAGGGTTAGGGACTGATATGAATGTACAATATATATGTAAAGTGCTGTGTAAATTGACGGTGCTATGTAAGTACCTGAAATAAATGTGTGAATAGGGCTGCACTAATTTGTGAGGTGTTTTTTTTTTTTTTTTTTTATCTGCCAGGAGTTCCGCTTTAATGGGAATGCCAATGATCAATCCAGAAACAGAAAATGAGTTGGACAGAAAGCAGCAGGGCATAAAACACAGGAAATATACAATACTCTATATAGCTTTATTGACTTAAACTTTGATATCTCTCTCTCAATACAGCAGGCACGTTGGCATCAATGTTTGGCATAAGACAATCAAAAGAATTGCACTTGAAACCTACATAGCTCACGTCATTAAAAGGGTTCTGTGGTTTAGTGTTGGCCTCTCGCCATTTTGCACTAATGCAGGGTTGGGCTGCCTTCAGTCACTTTAGCGGTTGAGAAACCACAACTACCAGCAATCCTGGTCAGGCAGCAGTTTCTCACCAGCAAAAAGAGACAAAGCAAAACTGACACAAATAACATTCAGGTAGGAGTTCTGAGGGGCAACAATAAAATAACAATAAAGGCGGAAAGGCTCTTTTGAAGGGCTATTTGTTCCATTCACACTGATTATCAAACAACTTTTCATACTTCTGAACACTTTTTGGGGTAAAAAAAAACAAAACAATAGCAGTTTCCTACAATCTCATAGTACTCGAAGTCTATGGACTGGCAAGTCAAATTTCCCCTTCCATTCTTCTCCCTACTGGAAATTGCCAAGAGCCACCATGCCCATCCCTTTTTCACAGATGCTCACGGATCAAGACCTTCTGTTTTATGTTACACTAAGCCTCTGAATAAAGGCTTCTTCACACTACATCCATTGAGCCGTGTTAATCCACATTGATCAACGCAGGCTCAACGCAAGGACACTAAATAATTGTTCTCCATGTTCCCTGTTCCTACTGCACATGTGCATTGCAAAAAAAAAAAGCGTTGGGAGAACACATCGTACCACCCCTACACAATGCACACTAGCGCGTCCTCGTTATATGGAACATAACGTGTATGACTTGGTGTGTACAGATCCTGAAGATCAGTAACATGAAAATATTAAACAATAGTCATGGAACTGTTTGAAGGAAGAACTAGATGTTTCCCAGCACTCAGATTTTCCTTTCATTCTCTATGCAGGAGCGGGTAATTAGCTTATAGCTTAAACGTGATTAGTCTATTATATCCTTACAAAAGGCTGGGCCTTGTCTGCACATTCCTGTGCTCCCCATTTACAAATCTTGGTGCACCAGTATGTATAGCTTACCCAGGCCCAAAGGTTTGCAGCACAGTGCTCCCTGTACTTTATAGTACACACTTCTCTGTGGGATGCAGGGTCAAAATTTAACTACTGTGAGGTCCAGCAAGTGGGTGAACAATGAAGTCTTAAAAGTATGTCTGAGCAAAAAAAAAAAAAAAAAAAAAAAAAAAAAATCAGTACCTCTCTCCAATACATGCACATGTTCCCTTATTTTGTCTGTCCCTTTAACCACCTTAAGGCTCAGTTCACACTAGCTTTCTCAGCAGGCATCAGGGAAGCGTTTTTAACACTTCTCAAACGCCTATGAAAATTCTGCACATGGCAGCACATGGTGCTGTTCACACTGAAGCGTTAGAGTCGTGGCAAAACTGACGCCTCGGGTCGAGTCAGGAGGAGTTGAAGCCTCCCATTCAAGTCTATGGTGCCGCTCCACAAATGCCTGGCAGGCGTTAATACCATTTAACTTCATTATAGGCATTTGTGGTGCGGTTTTAACGCTTGGCAAATGCCTATCAACCGGCTCAAAACCGCACATAGGGAGTTTGGGGGGGTTTGAGGAGCGTTAAAAACACTTCCCAAACGCCTGTCAAACACTATAGGGTCGTTTGGCAAGAGTTCAAAATAAAGTCAAGTGTGAACAAGCCTTAATACTGGACACTTTTCAGCATTCAGCACTGTTATGCTTTAGGGCTTTGTTTCTTGAAACAATAAAAATGTCAGCATAAAACAAAAATAACCCCCCCCACCAAAATGGCCCCTTTTTGGAAAGTTGATAGTCCAAGGAATTTAGTAAGAGGCATGGCAAGTTTTCTGAAGCTGTATTTTTTGTCACAATCTTTTGGAAAATGAAAAAAAAATAAAAAATTTTTTTCCACAATTTTTTTTTTTAACATACTGGTCACCAGTGCAGTACAGCATCGTTATATAACTAGTGATCAGGGATACTGACTGTTGACAGTATGTTAAAACAATATATCTTTTCCTTTTTTTTTTACTACATACTGTGACCAAAGCAATGCATGTTACCTTAGCAACACTGAACTACTCTGGGGAGGTGATCAGGATTTTTGATGGTGACTGCTATAAGCAATTTTTATGAATGGCATCCATTCATTGAGTACTACTGCGATTAGCCACAGATATCACATGGTACAGGTGAGCTGTGATTGGCCCTGTCTGCACCACATGATCACTGTGACCAATCACAAAGATCATCACAACATTACACAATGAGCCATTCACTGGGTACAAATGTCACGTGAGCACTGGAATTAGTCACAGCATTCACATGGTACCAGCCCCAGTACACCATTCAGTCATCCGCTGTGTCCCGAACACACACAGCGGGCCACAGCACAACTTCCCAGAGCCAGGGAGCTCCCTCTCAGCTGCCATTTGACAATAGGCCAGGCGGGGAATGGTTAAACATTGCAAGTACAGAAAAACACCTGTTTATATTTTTAGAAATCCACAGAGCTCCTAACTTCCTGTAGGGAACTGACAAATATGCCTCAAATGCACTGAAACCCTAAGCAGTATTAGTCAGCCCTGCCTAAATTATTTGCTGCCGGAGTATAAAACTTCTACAATAGAGAAGAGGTGGTGTTCTGTAATTCATCAGTAAAGAATGGTGCGGGGCTGACAGCGCTGGTTGGGATGTCAGTGCAGCATAGGCAGCGCTATCAGCTTAAACAAGAAAAAAACGAGCTTACTGGAATTGTGGCAGATCAACAGGATTTTTTTTTGGATTCATGGTTTTGAAGGGATAAATCATGGGCAGACGTGCATGTATTGCAGAGATGTTCTGCATAGGTTTTTTTCTGATTTTTTTCAGACATACACTAGGGTAAGCCCACCCACAACCAATATTCCAGGAGTGGATGGGCTGACTCACCCACCGGAATTGTACATGGTTTAAGGACAAGAGTAACAAGCAGAACTCTTTCTAGTTGTCCTTTCCACCCCACCACAAAGACTAATACATAGGGTGTCCCACTCTGAAGGAAAACATGTATGATACTCATTTAGTTTTATGATTGCCATGGTTGAGGAGCTAGGTCGCAACTCATATAAGAAATGACAAGCTAGATTTAGTTAAACTATCTTTTTTTTTTTGTTTAAAAAGTTGATCCTTTAAATATCTCCACCCCCTGGATGGGTTACAAGGTGTTCTTCTTTCAGACAGTTACCCATTACAGCCAAATTCACTTCCATTTTTTTTGCATTAACGAAGGGGAAGTAAGAATTAATTTGGTATGTTGAACGCAAATAGGAAGTCTTTTTTGTGACTACAGAATGATCTGTGTTTGCTGTAGTGACCAGATGTCTCTTTTCATTTTCTAGCAATGCACCAGGTTCTTTCATAAAGAAGGCCTATTGTGTTCACCGGAGGATTCTCTGAATAACTCTAGTGGTGAGTAAACCTTAAGGGGAATCTCTTACAAAAACTCATTGAGGGCTTTCATTTTGTAAGGTGAACCAGTATAGAGAATAGACATGACAAACAGAAGTCAACAGACAAGTTCTGTTTGCCTAGTATTGGTCATCTTAACTTTACATTCATAAATTGTCAGTTCTGATAGTTCTCACAAAATGGCACCCTGTAAAATATGCAAAAAATGGTTGGAATTTAAAGGAGATATTTACTTTAGGCTTAAAGTCAGCATCAGGCCTTGAAGGACTTATGAGGAGCCACATTCTGAAACAAACTTAAAAAATATAGGTTCAAATTCTTTGGCAGGCTTTTGGGAAACTTGGGGCATATCAGAAACCATCACATCTATAGATAAAGATTACGTTAGATTATGCCCAATAAATGGTGAGTGTATTGGGTGCTTCCAACTTTCAGCCTGGGATTACATATATGCTGTGTGGTACATCGCATGTGATTCGCACAGGAACCTCACTGCATGCCTGTGCAAATCACATGCGATTTGAGCCATACATTTTGTAAAAATGTAAAAGGTGCAGGACCCTTTTTTTGGTCCACTTTAGAATTGGATTGCATGCGTATTCACACCTATGCAATCCGATTCTGCACATCGCACTGCGTTTTGCGAACCGATTTTGGAGTGTTAACTTAATATACACACCCGCATCAGTTCAATGTGAACCCAGGCTCAAGGCTGTCAGATAACCCTCTCTGATACCGAACAACTGGGATTGAAGATGCAGTTGCACATTAATTTGCCTAAAAGTTGTACTCGAGGCAAACAGGTAAATACATAGATAAAATACATATACTGGAGCTTTCTATCTGTATTTTGGTTATACACATCCGAAATTTGCACAGCTCTGCCACACAGCACAGCCCTGGGTGGCAAGGCAGGAAATCTGATTTTTATCTTTGTGCACTTTACTAAAGCAGCCCAAAGATTGCTGGACTCTCTCTCCTTCCACTTCACATAGAAGGAAAGAAAATTGCTTGATTCCCTAACACTAACTGTTGATGGGGGAATGCCTTCTGCAGTACTATTGTGTTGTGCTGGCAGGGCAGTGTTGGGTTTTCCTGGCTAGCAGAACATAATGATTATGGCTAGCGGTTATAGCCACCAGCAGAAAATCGAATGTAAAAAAATCTGACAGGCTGGTTGTACCCAAGTCGATCGATGGATCGGCTTGGGTACAATCAGCCTGCCCATACAAGGATCGAACCTTAGCTGGTCCCTGCCAAACTAGCCAAATCCATGTATGGCTGGCTTAACATTTATAAGGTCACCTTCCCTCCTCACCCTGTGACAGAAAAGAGAAGCAGCAGATTGAGGAGCTTATTTCTTTAGAACTCTATTTTTTCCTCCTATCATTATATTCCTTATTAGCACATGTGTACTGTAGTACAACTGATTGGTTCCTCAAGCTGCTTCTTCTCCTAAACTGAGCTCTGCTGCATAGGGAGTACGATACCAGGTCAAATTCTGACATTGCACTGAAAAAAAAAAAAGTCATGATGTAATGATGAATACAGAGCTGAATAAATCTGTGCCTTTTATATCTGCCTGGAGTTAATGGTAAAATCTGAGCTTGGTATCAGTATTGGACCCACACATCCATCCGATCTTATTTACAGGACAGCCCACAGGTCTGCAAGGTAATGACAGGTTATGAAGACATGGAGGGGCAATAGTTGGACTTGGAAATCTGTGGACTGCGGAATAACTCCCAATAAGAACCCAACTGTTTACACCTCATGCATTCAGAGATGCTGTCTATTTTTGGCTGATTATACCGGTATACATATGGCCAACTTAAAAATAACCGCTTTGTTGGTCCCTGTCTTTATGTACATAGCTGTTGAGAATGTTAAAATAACAATAATAATAATAATAACAATAATAAAAATAAGTTAGTGAATTTACACAGGGCAGTGAAGACACGTCAGTTTTCTGTGCAGCCAATCTCTCACCATAACAGGAGAAATGATTTGAAAAATCCATTTGTCAAGATGTACTAGAGTTATGTGAAGCTAAAGGCTCCAGTTCATAATGTTCATGTTCTACTTCAGCTTTTGCACCTCTAGTGTCTAACTGGTATTTGTTCACATGATTCATTTTGTTTTGTCCTCTTTCTGAACTGTTGGAAGATAAGGCTTCAGAAAAGGCTTTAAATTGTAACTTTTTTGGCATAGGTATTTGGCCGCAGGTTCCCTGCGGGCCAAGACAACGGCACATGCATTGAAAAAAGAAAGTTGCAAAAGCCCAGCTAATGCACATAATTAACATCATGAAGGTGCCCAGTTGAGTGTAAGCTAGAACGGTTGAAGGCATCATCATTGCTCCTGCAACAAAGGTAGTCAGGGCAGCCATGGCTATAGCAGATCCCATACGACTTAGAGAGAAGACCACTTTCCCTTCTCTATCTGGATCTGGAGCAAGACGATAGGCAACGCCATAATGTACGGCAAAATCTACAGAGAGACCCACAGCAACAGATATTGTAACGGACTCCAAAACATTTAGCTCCCATCCCAATAAGACAAGAGACCCGACAGTGACAAATATCGTGCCAGCTATGGAAATGATCGCATAGAAACTGATGATTATGTTCCAGGTTGTGAGAAGCATGACACTAAAGGCTACAGCAACAGACAATCCCATAGCGATTAATGTCCCATCGGAAAGACTGTCCTGCAAGTCATAAAACTCGAGGCTGCTAACAAACCAGCCATTGCTGAGACCGCCTGGAGCAGTTTTAAGTTCTTCTGAGATCCAAGCATCTACTTCCCTGTAGAAATGGTGCATTTTCTCATAGGCAAAAGTGAAAAGATAAGTACTTTTGAATTCCAAGACAACAGCCCTGATTGTGTCATTGATATCAAACCTTGGTCCTGGAGTCTTGCTGTCCAAATGGTAACCAGTGCTTCTTTCGAGCTCCATAATGGCACGTTTAATGCAGAGCTCAAAGACTTCCTGTTTATAAGGAAAACCTGACTGGCTACAGCATGGATAAAGAGCAGGTTCATCACAGTCCTGGTTTTCCATCCACTGTTTAAAGGTCTCTATGAAGCAACTAGTAAAGTCCTGTTCATCAGTTTGGTAGAAGAAGGTTTGGTTTTTCAACTTTTGGCAAAAGTTCAAAAGCCATCTTTGTGAGGAAGGGCTGGCAATATTAAAGCTACTGTCCAGTTTGAGCTTGCCCTTGCTCTTTGGATTGAGGGGATCTCCATTGTCTTCTGCTGAGATTCCCCAAACAATTGTGATGGGCATGTGGAGCTCTTCACCATGGTGAACTCTCTCGAACATGAAAAGCTTTTTGTACTCTGCATCATAACGCTCAAAGGGATGGGAAGACCGGAACACCTGGAATTCTGATAGTTCTAATGATGGGAGTTTCATCTTTGGATTAACACACACAATATAGGCCCCACCAACGGTCAACGTGAGGAAACAGAAAACCCAAATAAACCTGAACTTGATAACAATACATGGCAACACTTTCTCAAAGAATATCCTCGATGCCTCCGAAATGGCAAAAAGCAGCTTCTTTAATTTCTGGCAAGTTATGCTCCAACAGCTTTTCTTGTTGTAAGGCCGCTGTTGAGAACCTTGGAAGCAAGTGAAGATGTTTAGTAGATAGCGTTCATGGAGGACTACTACGGCAGGCAGCCATGTGACCATGAGAAGATAATTCACCAGTATAGCAGTACCAGCGTAGACCCCAAAACACCGGATGGCAGTAATGTTACTGACATAGTTGGCGTAGAAGGCAGCAGCGGTGGTGAAGCTGGTGACGAACATTGAAAGAGCAGCATGTTGTAGTGTGATGCTGACGGTCTCTGAAGTCTCTGCATGGGGTTTGTCGAACTTTGTGTAATTCCAGACATCGCACAAGACAAAAGCGTCATCTGCTCCGATTCCAACCAGAATAATCAGTGCAGTGAGGTTCATGAAGGGAAAGAACTCAAAGTTAAATACTACGCGATACAGAAAATACGATACAATCAGCGAACTTATTATGGCAAACATGGTCATCAGCGTAATGAACATTGATCTCGTGTAGACACACATGACCAAAAGGACAATGACAATAGCAATGGCCGGATACACAGTATCCATTAAGAGATAGTCTTGAAACAGGCTATGTTTGATACCAAACTCGATCCCGGTGATGGTTGTCACGCCATCAGAACAATTCCAGTTCTCAAAATTGTCCAAATAAATGTTCATCATGGAGTCGCCTTTCTCGGTTGGTGAGAAAAGCATGCTGTGCCGTAAAACTAGAGAGCTGACATCCACATTCTTTGGGTTGAAGAAGTCTTTATCTACCAGGTAGTGAAGGATTTGGTAGACAGCATTGTACTTGGTACATTTGCGAGGCACATTTGTACACTTCAGCTGGTCCTTCCTTTTGGCCACCATATCCCAACAATCCGGTCCCAAGGTCCCATTGTGATAGAACTTGGCACAGGTACGGATAAGCTTTAGTGTGTGAGATACATCGCGTTCTATGATCTTCTGGCATGAAGACCTGTTGTTAAGGATGGCAATATAATTTCCTAAAGTCCAGCTTGGGCAACATGAATCTGCAGTGGTTCGCTGGCAGAGGTCTGCAAACTGAGGGTGGGACCGTATCTGTAAAACAGAAATGAGTGTAAATATAACCAGAGCCTTTCAAAAACTACAGTATTTATAGCAAAAAGCAGACTTGGCAATTTAACAACTTTATTTAAAGTGAAATGGAAACATGAAAAGTGGAACTTCAAATGTTTGTGTTGTCACTAGAACAGAAGATGAGTAAAAATTGTCCAACGGAGGCAATTGTTTCAGTGGCATCTCTCTAAGAGTGTATGTTTGCTCATTGTGAGAAAGTTTTCTAACTTCCCTTTACGTTTCAAAGACAGGACGTGTCAAAAAATATTCCTAAAAAAAAGAAAATGAAAATATTCCCAAATAATTAAACCATGGTCTCCAGGAAGTTGGGGTTGTAGTCTAGGAGAAGAGAACTGGGCAATGTTCAGTATTTCAGAGCAGTAGAGGCCATGCTATTAGTTCTAACAGGAAGTTAGTAGCTCACTACATTTCTGCCAGAATGAAAACATTTGTTACCACCCCCAAAAATGGGAAGATGTGCATGTATTGCAGACAAGTACTAAATGTGTTTTTTTATTAAATATTTTGCTGAGCACACACTTTAAACAAGGATGCTAATTACATTCCAAATTGGCACAGAGTATTCCCAAACCTGTACATGAAATAGTAGAATCAAAAGTTGGAACAAACATGGCAAAAAGCAAATGTAGTAACATAAAATCTTCTTTCATATAATGTTATACGAAGTCAGAATGTGTGCTCCCTGGTTGCAATGTAATATAGAGACAGATTAAACATAAATACTTATAGCGTAGTATAGTTGCTAGAATCTTAATCTCTACAATCTTTTCCTTCCGCAATTCATTTTGCGTACAGCCCAATACATCTCCTGCTGGCAGCACTGAGAGGATTTAAATGCCTGCGCGTACTGGGGCTAACGTTTTGCTTACCCAAATCATTAAGTCTTCCATAAACAGATTACAGCTCCATTTTTACAGCTTTAATGAGGCTGTTTTTACTGCTCGGCGTGAACCGTAACCAAAGGGCTCCAACAGTTTGTATTTCATGTTTAATTGTCTTCGTGCCCTACAGTGATTAAACCGTAGGATGAGAAAACTCCTGCCATATGAAATTCATTAGTTGGCCGGCCACAATTACCCTGGATATAAAAGGAGAGAGAGTATTTCCTCACGCTGACATCAAACCCTGCAAAGTGTAATAACCACAGAACACGGGCAGGAAATCCTGAACGATCATGTCTAAGAATGTAATATTAATGAGGGGGAAACAAAAGAAAAGAATTAAAGGCCAGCAAACCACTTTATCTACTATCATGAGCTATAAGTTAAAGTGGTGCTATGTACAAAATTAAAAATGACATAAATGATCCATTAATCAAATAGGCTTTTGTTTTCTGGGCCTCTGTAATATAGTTTTATTACCCGTTGGTCCTGCCAGAAAATCTATTCTCTTTATGCTTCCTGTCACAGGCCAAGCTGTTCCACAAAACAGGAAGTTTCGACAAATATAATACAGACAGCAGAGCTTATAATGGCCAGCTTTTATTAATTGGGTTTAAATCAAAAGAAAAAATTATTGCTATAACTTCTTAAAAAGTGTAATGGGGGAAAAACAAAAGCTATTGAGTTAATGCTGGTAACAGACTGCATCATATACTGTATTTTTCGCTCCATAAGACGCACCTGACCATAAGACGCACCTAGGTTTTAGAGGCAGAAAACAGGAAAAAAAAAATTCTGAACTAATGGACTGCAGACATAGTAGAGGAGATGACCAGAGACTGCGGACACAGTACAGGAGATGACCAGTGACTGCGGACACAGTACAGGAGATGACCAGTGACTGCGGACACAGTACAGGAGATGACCAGTGACTGCGGACACAGTACATGAGATGACCAGAGACTGCGGACACAGTACAGGAGATGACCAGTGACTGCGGACAGTACAGGTGATGACTGCTGACCTTTGGGGAGGGAGGGGGAGCGGGTACCTGAATTTGACAGGTACCCGCTCTTACTTCCGCAGAGTTTTTCTTTGATCTTACCTGTTCCTTTATCCAGCCGCGCGCTGTCTACCCGGCTTCTGTAGTGTGGGCGCTCGGCGGACAGCCGGATGCCCAGTGCGCATGCGCGAGAAGCGCTGCGCTTTGTGATTGGTCCGGCGGCTTCTGGGATCTGTCATGTGTCCCAGGTACCGCCTTACCATTCACGAAGAGCACCGCTTCCTGTGCATGCGCACTTGGGACCCGGCTGTCACGCACACTACAGAAGCCGGGAAGACAGCGCGCCGCTGGATAGAGGAACAGGTAAGGTCCCACTGCAGAGCTGAGCGGCCGGCCCGGTATTCTGACACGGCGGCGGTGAAAATACCGGACCGGCCGCTCTATATTCGCTCCATAAGACGCACTGACATTTTCCCCCCTTTTTTGGGGGGAAAAAAGTGCGTCTTATGGAGCGAAAAATACGGTATGTCTTTGTTTTACTCTATTTTGCACATAGTTCCACTTAAAGGCATGCTGGTGCCAAAAGAAATCAGGTTATTTGCATTATGGATTATAGCTATTGGAGTGTGGGCTAGTAATGTCGAATGGGAAAATTAAGATTCTCTTCTTAAAAGCCTGCTTCCTATATGTTTTGTGTTGTTCTGTGTTAGCTGCTACTGTAGGCAAAATGAGGCAGAAAAATGGCCATTGGTAGTCTAGCTTTCCCAAGTTAGAAGACCTGGAAATTCAGCCCATGTTTTACTAAACATTTCTGCCAGTAAAACAATCTAATGATGGGTAATAGATTACATATCTGGTCTTAGGTTTAGATACACCTTATTAAAATACAACTACAGGATGCACAAATCCCATAGTGAAAACAATCATTTAAAAAAAAAATCCTTCTGTGACTTCGCCAAGTGCTTAATTTGTGTCTCACACGCTCCCCCCTTCCAGACGCTGCAGCCCACAGTGTGTTTCAGCAACAAAGGCAGTCCTGTCATTCCAAAAGGCAGTACTTCCTGTAGGCAAGTGTTAATTGACAAGCTACAGACTTGTGACAATGCAGATAGTAATGCCCCCTGCGACTTTTTTGTCCCACTGTACTTCAAACCTAAATGAGAGTGACAATTCTGCTGTAAATTCAGGAGCAATGCAGCATCATTGCCACACCATCACAGGAGGCTGCATTAGGTGGACTTCACAGACAGGGTCAACAGGTATTTGTGGGACTTTGCGGAGGTATAAATACAGATTGATTAATAATTGAAGTGATTGTTAAAAAAAAAAAAAAAAACCTTTACAAACCTGCCATACTTACCTGCTCTGTGCAAAACCACTGCACAGAGCAGGTATGACATGTTATTAAATAAAGCAGCCCCAATCTTCTACTGGGGTCCCTTGCTGGCACTCCTGGCTCATCCCCTGTGCCGAGTACCCCCAGAGCATGCTGCTTGCTCTGGGGGCACTTGTACATACTTGCTCCTGACTCTCACGGAGCACTGTTCATGCGAAAAAGGAATGAGTATGGCACAATTGCAAACCTACCAAGACATGGACGTCCACCTAAACTGACAGGCCGGGCAAGGAGAGCATTAATTAAAGAAGCAGCCAAGAGGCCCATGGGAACTCTGGAGGAGCTGCAGAGATCCACAGCTCAGGTGGAAGAATCTGTCCACAGGACAAATATTAGTCGTGCATTCCACAAATTTGGAGTGGCAAGAAGAAAGCCATTGTTAAAAGAAAGCCATAAGAAGTCCTGTTTGCAGTTTGTAAGAACATATGTGGGGGACACCACAAAACATGTGGAAGAATGTGCTCTGGTCAGATGAGCCCAAAATTGAAATTTTTGGCCTAAAAGCAAAATGCTGTGTGTGGCGGAAAACACTGTGCATCACCCTGAACACACCATCCCCACCGTGAAACATGGTGGTGTCAGAATCATGTCGTGGGGATGCTTTTCTTCAGCAGGGACAGGGAAGCTGGTCAGAGTTGATGGGAATTTGGATGAAGCCAAATACAGGGTAATCTTCGAAGGAAACTGCAAAAGACTTGAGACTGGGGCGGAGGTTCACCTTCCAGCAGGACAACGACCCTAAACATACAGCCAGAGCTACAATAGGATGGTTTAGATCAAAGCATATTCATGTGTTAGAATGGCACAATCAAACTCCAGACCTAAATCCAATTGAGAATCTGGATGGAGAGCGTCTGTGAACAGCAATTTTCATGTCTTGCCACAATCTGACAGAACTTGAGCTATTCTGCAAAAAATGGGCAAAAATGTCCCTCTCTAGATGTGCAAAGCTGGTAGACACATCCCCAACAAAACTTGTAGCTGGAATTGCAGTGAAAGGTGGTTCTAAAAAGTATTGACTCCGAATACACATGCTGCCACACTTTTCACATATTTATTTGTAAAAAATTTTGAAACCATTTATCATTTTCCTTCCACTTCACAATTATGTGCCACTTTGTGTTGGTCTATCACATAAAATCCCAATAAAATACATTTACGTTTTTGGATGTAACATGACCTAATGTGGAAAACTTCAAGGGGTATGAATACTTTTTCAAGGCACTGTATTTGCCAACATATCAGAAAAAATCTGCATGTAATAGCAGGAAAATGCTAGCAACTTCTCAAAGCGATGCTCAGATCAAAAATTCTAATCTGCGCTTCATCCCTGGTTTTGCCTGAGGGTGATTGGAAATTCACAGTGCAATGCGACATTCCCTAGCAATCTAAAAAGGAACAGAGAAGCTTGGGCAGCAGACGTTTCTAAAAAAGCAGCTGAGTTTATGTCCTAGAGGCACATCGCAGGACCAACAAAAGGAAATTCCTCCAGTTGTAACTTCCAATGATTCTGATGACCCAGGAAAACCAATGCCTGTCCAAACACTACACATCCTTGTGACACCCATAATGGAGCTGTTTGTGGAGGGTGACCCGGGTGTTGTCAAGTTTGTTCAGCAGTGTCCAATCATTATTAGAAGAATGTCAAGAATGTCAGAAATATTTTGTATTGCTGCACTCACCCTGTTATGGTCTATATTGCACATGGACTTGATGGCTTGCAAATTCCACAAGCTCTCTCCGCTCACAGAGGTGAAGACCACTCGGGAATAGTGCTCATCTATCAACAGAAAAAACAAAACAAATGTTACAAAATTGTACTGGACATGCTAAGTTACGCCATGTTGCATTGACAATTCTGCAGAGTCACAAAATGCGCTGTTGTGGATGGATTTACATCTATTTTCAGGCAATGCACAAAATTGACTGTGGTGTAGTGACATTCATTTTATATGGCACCCCCAACTAACCATGGGCTCATTCCCCTCTACATTCTCCACATCAAACACTTGCAAAGCTTGCCAAACACAGTTCCAGCAAGGTAACTTCATTGAGTACTGTTCGTGATACTTTTTTTATTTGCACTAACATACAATCTTGAGGACAAGTTTTCGGGGAATGTCCCCTTCTTCAGGTCCAAGCAGTACTGCTTGGACCTGAAGGGGACATTCCCGGAAGTTTGTCCTCAAGATTGTATGTTAGTGCAAATAAAAAAAAGTATCACGAACAGTACTCAATTGTTTATGTCGCAAATGCACTAATACGGCTACAATCGCCTCAAGCAAGGTAACTTTTACTTGAAGCAAGCTGAACTGTACTTTTAGGTGGGACAAAACTGTCTGAGTTGATTCCAACTCTACCCAATACAGATTTCAGTGAGAAGGGGCAACTTTGCATCAGGGTGGCCAGATCTTTAATCCGGAGAGCTTTATAGAGGTTCACACTTGGAGGGAAAAGTCAAACCAACACACAAAAATTTCAGCTGTAAACCCTGTATTACCCATTCATGGAACGCAACAGGTTCACTTTAATACCACCCTGCCCAAGCAGCACATACCTTTAGTTTGCTCCTTCGCACCTTTGGCTGCCAGAAGCCAGGAAAGGATGCCCTTGTGTATGCTCAAATTCACTCTAGTGGGGGTCTATACAGGACTGTGGGCTCTCTCCCAACCCACATGAGCAGAAAGTGATCGAGTCACATGCTTGGCATGAGAGCGATGAAAAGGTATGTGCCAGAGGAAGGGGATATTACAGCCTGTTTTAGGGCTAATTCACACCAGATGTTGCATTACAACTCAGCAGCTGGCATGCGGTACGGTCCAGGAGGATTGCAGCAGTGCAGATGCGTCAATCTCGGCACATCACACTGTTCCTTTTATCTTTAAATGAACTTTATTGAAATGTCAGAGACATTTCATTGAATTTAGTTGCCAGCCGCATGGTGCAAGATAGTGAATTGCCTCGCACTGCACTGAGCTGGAAAAAAAGTACTACATGCAGGATTTTTTTTTTTTTTTGTTCAGCGCAAACCACCTTGTCCCCGTGGTGTGAAGCGGGCACAACGGGGACGAGGCCTTCTCATGTGGTGGGACTGCACTGAAATAGCAGCCCAATGCAGCCCCACTGCATGGACACTGGTTTTCTTTATTATTATTCTGAGAATAATATTTTCCTAGAAAGCAAATGTATCACTCACAAAACACTTTTTCATCTTCAACACCCTAGGCCCTTTTTAGCTTATTAACCACTTCCTGTCCGGACACTTTTACCCCCTTCCTGTCCAGGCCAATTTTCAGCTTTTAGTGCTTTCACACTTTGAATGACAATTGCGCGGTCATACAACACTGTGCCCATATGAATTTTTTAGCTTTTTTTTTGAGACAGATAAAGCTTTATTTTGGTGGTATTTATTCACCACTGGGAGTTTTATTTTTTTTGCTATGTAAATGAAAACGTTAAAAAATTTTGAAAAAAAAAAAAAAGTGTTTTTCTTATAACATTTTGCAAATAAATAGTATTTCATTATAAATCTTGGCCACAATTCATTCCTTTATCTTTTTATTAAAAAAAAAAAAAAAAAAAATCACCCAAATTAGTTTATAACCAAAAATTATAATTTTTAAACTTTTTTTAAGGGAGCGCGCACAAGCAGGGTACGGGGACGCCGTTTATAAACGGCCACACGACCCTGCACTGCCACCGTCCGGCCGTTTATATATACAACGGCCGGACGGGAGGTGGTTAAACCAAGCTGCAGTCCATTATTACAGCCTTAGAAATGTTAACATTAAAACATTGATAATGATGGCATGAAGACACCAAACGACAAACCAGTTTCGGTACAGAGCTCATTGCACAGAAAACAAAGGAAGGATGAAAAACTCACTTGGCACAGCGCAGAAGAAACTGTCTTTGTGGAAGTCCCAGTCTGCTTGTCTTTTCTCCCTTTCATAGTGATCGTCTGACCATCTGTCAAGCTGGTGGCTATGATAACAACACAATCCCATAATTACATTACATGTCAGAGACACCTGATGGCTTCATTCATCAAGTCATTTTTGTGTCTTCTACAGCAGATAAACAGAAATGGACTAATAGGAGAAAGAAGAGCTTAAACTAGATCAGATATCAGAGCAGCTGGACACAGCTCAAAGATGTCGAAATATGGGAGAGATATTCTGATGGAAAAGCTGGGCAGAGAAACTGACAATCTTTTTAAACAAAAGAGGAAAGATGGTCCATATTGTGGAATACACGTGAAAAAAAAACAAACAAAAAAAACTAACTATGCAATGTCAGTACAGCAATCTCCCCACTGTGCTCTGTCAAGAGGACAGCTGGTTCCTTGAGGTTTATAAAAACTAACAATTGGCGTGTATGTCCAGCTTTTGGCTGGTGCTAAGTTTAGTAGATTTAGTTTCTCAATTGCGCTACTAAAAGTGCTGTTGATATTTATCCCCAGTAGCCATTGGTTGATAAACAGGTGAAACAAAGAGTTCCCTATGGAATGAGCTACAATAGCAAGTAGAAGCATTCAATGGAACAAAAGTGCAAAATGCTCTAATAACGAGTAGCTGATCACTACAAGATGCTTCTGCATACTACCTGTGTAGCTTACTCCATAGGAAGCCAATAGTTCCATCTGTTTAGCTGTGAATTTTTACTCCTGGCTATTACTAGCCATTTTAGTAGCATGATTATGCTAGTAAAAATCTATGTAGTGCAAGTTTTAGAATTATAGGCCATCATTAATTCCAGCTATAGCTCCCAGCCCCTGGGTGTTCCTGAAGTAATCCTGCCATAACCCACTGTTCTGGCCCTGTCCCTCCTAGCCGGCCATGTCTGGCACAGACCAGGGGGTTTCGAATCTTTTACAGCAGCGGTAGACAACCTTAAAGAGGTGGAGATCTACCTGAACAACATGAAAGAAGTCAAAGATCACCGGGCACAGTGTCGGCCAGTGTCGCCTCCTCACACCTATATTAAACTTCTAATTGCCGTACTACCATGTCACAATCACGTGCATTGCACGGCAATCATGGTTTTAAATCAGGTGGCGAGGAGGCAACATATCGACTCCTCACCCCCTGTCAAACACACTTGGATCACTGTTCAGAGGAGCAGCAGTGCCAGCTGCACTTGTGAATGAGCCCTTAGTTTCATTCGGCAGCTACACCCTTAGGGCTCATTCACACAAAGTTGGGAGGGGTAGTAAAACCCTGCTGTTGAACTGAGGTTTTTCCGGCAGCAATCCCTACCCTCTTTAGCTGCTGAGGCAGCAGCCAAAGTTGTACACATGCAGCAGCAGTCATTAAACCCCTTGTTGGTTTTGGTGGGTGCTACAGCCTGCCAATTACAACCCATTTAAGTAAATGGGGCCACTCTGCAAGCACACTGCAACTGCAAGATTCTGCGGAGTTCAAGGGGTTAAAGCAGGTGGTGAGAAAGCAACAACACTGCCTTCTTTACTTCTTGTTTGCAAGTGCTCCTCAACCTTGTGCAGTACAGCAGAGGGGCCTCATTCACTTCAATGGGTCATGCTTGGTGGGTGCTATACCCACCAATCATAACAGGGAATATAACTCCTGCTGCGGTATGTATACAGCCCTGGCCACTGCAACTTTAGGGTGTGCGTTTGGGGCAGGGGTGGTAAAAACATGTCTTAACTATGGGGTTTTAACCCCCCCCCCACAAAGCTGCAAACATAAATGAACCCCTTACTGTTTTTTATGAAATGCTTTCACATTGATGTGCTTTGGTTTACCTGCACCACATGGTGCAACACCGTGTATCTACAACTTTCCTGGGTTAGCTGCGCTTTGCCATAGACTTCTACTATATCCTGCAGTGTGGTGCACTTTCCAAAAGTGCACCAAAACTCCTGCATTCCCCTGAAAACTTGCAGGATATTATTATTATACAGGATTTATGTAGCACCAACAGTTTGCTCAGCGCTTTACAATATAACGGGAGACAATACAGCAACAATACAGTGCAATACAAAAGGGTTAGGAGGGCCTGATCCTGGGAGCTTACAATCTAAGAGGATATAATAGAAGTCTATGGCAAAGCGTAGCAAGTCCACAGAAAAAGCTGCAGGTACACTCCACCTGCGGTGCAATGCATCATTGTGAAAGCAGCCCTATACTATTATGCTTCACACTGACCTGAAGATCTCTTCTTTCCTCCTGCTGGCACCACTCTGGAGACTGCTAGCCAGGATAAGAGGTGGAGTGCAGTTGGTATCACTCCTCATGGGACAGGAGCCGGCACTACAGAGGATGCATCAGTTTAGGTGGCTCTTGCTCCCTACTACAACCCCAACTTTTCAGGTAGTCCCTCTGTTTGAAACCCTGGGATAGCAGGTCAGCAACCCCAGACCGTGATCTACCAGTCACATGGCTGCAATTTATAGGTTGCTGACCCCGTTCTAGAGGACATCCATAAAGCATGCCCAAACTACCTCAATGGCACCCCTCACTTTGAAGGAGCAGTGGCTCTGTCTAAAGACACTACCAGACCACTTGACTCTTGGTTGTAAAGCCCGGCAATCAAATAGAGAAACCTCATTCTTTTGGGCTTACCTCCAACCTCAGGACTACAGCTGATCAGTACAACACAAGCCGAGTCTGAAGACTCGTAGAAAAATATAGATGCAATTGTACAAAACAGCTGTTTAAATAAGAAATAGGCAGACATTCCAGAGGCAAAGTAACACTTGTAAAGACACTGCACACTTATAAATATTATCCAGAAATAAAAAAAACAAAAATACGGCCCAGCTGATCTGGCGGTCATGGTGAGCAGCACGAGCAACCTAAGACAAACACTGAAATAACCTAAGCTTCAAAGGGGGTGCTTTATTTTGTTTAAAGAGAGCCTGACACTTCACTCACTCAGGGCAAAGGGACAGGTTCTCCTCTAAGAACAACTTACCACCCACTGATAGCCGATATCCCTTCCCATCACTTCCCCACTTCTCCATTGAGTCCTAACTATGTGTAACACACTTTTTCAACTGGTGTAGGTGCCTACATTGGGTTAACTTAACCTAGAGATTGGCTGCTCAGATCTGAGCACTTCACTCTGGGAGGGGGTTGTATGCGCCTTCACATACAGGAGAAAGGGATATTGACAAAGGGCTCTGACAGCATGGCAGGTAAGCGAGGCAGAGGTGAGCGTCAGCAGGCAATGGGTACAATCACAGATACTCCGAGTGCATACGGCAAGCTGCGAAACTGTGCATGCAAAGGTCTATCTATAAAGGTTTTCATACAAGATTCATCTAATTGGATTCATCCAGGGAAAAAAACTGTTAATCCTGCATGAAAGTAGTGTGAAAGTATTATATATGGGCAGCACAGTGGCTAAATGGTTAGTACTTCCACCTGGCAGTACTAGGGTCATTGGTTCAAATCCCAACCACAGCACCACCTGCCTGGAGTTTGCATGTTCTCCCTGTGTCTGTGTGGGTTTCCTCTGGGTACTCCAGTTTCCTCCCACACTCCAAAGACATGCTGGTAGGTTAATTGGATCCTGTCTAAATTGGCCCTAATATGTGTATGTATGAATGTAGGTTAGGGACCTTAGATTGTACGACCCTTGAGGGTTATGGACTGATGTGAATGTAATATATATATATACACACACACACACACACACATATATACAGCACTGCATAAATTGATGGCGCTATATAAGTACCTGAAATAAATTATAACGTAAAAAAAAAAATCCTTAGTATAAAAATAATATTTTACAGTTAAAGAAATTGAGAAAGGCAAACTGGGGCTTTGAAGTGACATCACACGGCCAAATAGAAAAAGAAAACATAAAACGACTTAACTACTTTTTGGCTTGCTCATCTGCATATTTGAAGGGATAATTGGCCAATGTTGCCTTGTATCCAGTGTTCTCCACCATGTTGTTCCAAGTCACCAGTCTCTGGCCAATGGCGGTCCCTCTGGGCTCAAAGCCCTGTAAGAGAAAATAAAGAAATCTCCTTAATCACTGCTCTGATAGGAGGAATATCCGCAACACACACTGCAAACAAGCTAATGCACAGCCTCCTACTACAAAGAGAGGTCAGAGCACAGAGGCCAGAGGTCACTGGCTAATAACAGGTGAATGACAACTAACAGCTCTAGGCTAGGAAAGACTACCCGCTGTATTATATGCCCCCAGCCCAGGGATGACACTTGCTCATCATCTCACAGTCTTATTAAATGCTCTTGATGGGCCTTTTACCTTTAACAAACACAATTGAGCCATACTACTCAAACTAAAGCTCTTGAGATCAAAAATTCTTGCGTTTCTTTTCAACATTATGGGCAGCTGGATATTGGACTGCCTATCAGGCCCAATGAAGGAGCTCACATTCCAGTCAGGCCAACTTTCAGCACTATCGCAGTTTGAGTGACAATTGCTCAGTTATACAACACTGTACCCAAACTGAATTTTTATCATTTTTTGAGACAAATCGATTTCTTTTGGTGGTATTTGATCACCACTGAGTTTATTTTTTGCTATATAAATGAAAAATACCAAAAATGCAGGTGATCAGGACGCTGGTATGGCAGTGATCAGGACGCTGGTAAGGGGTATGGGGTGATCCTTTTCCCCTTTAGCTCATGCACCTGCATTGTATTTTTTTTTTCCTTGTTCCAATAGCAAGAAACTGCTTTTTATTATTCTGACATCACCAGAATTGTAACATTTTTTCCAGGGGCAGCTGTGTGGAGCTCAGTTCCTATAAACGTAGGCACACCACCTGAACAACAGTGGGTATAGAAAAGAATCACCAACTTTAAAATAATCACATTTTGTTGTTTTGCAGCCTGAAATGACGTCCGTTTTTTATCCAGCTGTATTTACTCAGTGCAACTTATAACATCCAGGTGAAAAATATAACACCAACATGTCAGGAAAAAAAAAATTAAACAGAATCAACCCCCTCCTAAAAATGACTTTTAAACTCGATTAGGTACAGCTAATCAATAGCACATAAAGCCATTTGACTTTCAACTGTGATCAGCTGGGGTCATTTTGATTAGTTCAGAATGAAAAGAACTTTCCTGAAGTATTTTAGTCCCAGTAGTGCAACTGATGCAAACAATCAACAATGCACTGTTAAAAGATCTCCGAGATAAAGTTGTAGACAGGCACAAGTCAGGAGATGGATACAAAAAAATTTCAAAGGCTTTATCAATGTCTAGAAGCACAATGATGGCTAATTAAGAAGTTGAAGGTATTTGGTACAACACAGAACCTCCTTGGATCAGGACGTCGCTCCAAACTGGATGAAAGAGCCAGGAGGAAATTGGTCAGAGAGGCTACCAAGAGGTCAACAGCAACCCTAAAGCAGTTGCAGGAATTTATGACAAAGTGGTCATTGTGGGCATGTGACAATATCACAAATTCTCCACAAATGTGGCTTCAATGGGAGGGTTGCAAGAAAAAAAAAAAAAAAAAAAACACTCCTCAAGAAAGGCCACATTCAGTCCCGACTGAGCTTTGCCAAAACCTACCTTGAAGATTCTGAGCCCACATGGAAAAAGGTGTTCTGATCAGATTAGACTAAAATTGGATTATTTGGCCTCAACACTAAATGATATGTCTGGTGGAAATCCAATACAGCTCACCATCCTAGTAACACTATTCCTACAATAAACCATGGAGGTGGGAATATCCTGTAATGGGGGTGTTTTTCTGCAGCAAGGACTGGAGGATTAAAAGGAAAAATGGATTGGGCAAAATACCTTCAAATTCTGAGGCCCTCTGTCAGAAAGATGTCAATGGAAGAAGGTTTACCTTTCAACATGACAATGACCCAAAGCCCACAGCAAAAAATGACCACACAGTGGTTGAGGGAAAAAAAAAAAGGTGAATGCCCTTGCATGGCCTAGTTAGACACCAGACTTAAACCCCATTGAAAATCTGTGGAATGACTTGTAGACTGCAGTCCACAAATGGTCACCATCAAATTTAACTGAACTTAAGCAGTTCTGCAAAAAAGATTGGGCAAATATTGCAAAGTCTAGATGTGCAAAGTTAGTAGAGAAATATCCCAACAGACTAAAGGATGTAAGTAAAGCAAAAATGGTTCAACAAAAAGATCCTTTTCCCAATTCAGTGATTATTTTTTTCTGACATGTTTGTGTTACATCTTTGACTTGGATGTTGTGAGTAAATACAGCTGGATAAAACAAAAATTGTGTCCGTCTTCATTTGAGGCTGCAAAAGCAACAAAATGTGATTATTTTAAAGGGGGGTGATTCTTTTCTATACCCAATGTACATCTCCCAAAAGTTTTCTAAACACAGTGGGCATGATTTACTAATACTGGAGAGTGTAAAATCTGGTGCAGCTGTGCATGGTAGCCAATTGGCTTCTAACTTCAGCTTGTTCAATTAAGCTTTGACAAAAAAAAAAACCTGGAAGCTGATTGGTTTCTATGCAGAACTGCACCAGATTTTGCACTCACCAGTTTTAGTAAATCAACCCAAATGTGTGGGTAGATTTTTGGGAGTCAAAGATATCAATGTATGCATGCAGAGAGGGGCAAAGATAAGCAGAGTTCTGTAGTCCAGCAATCGAGGCTGATAACACTGCTTCGAAAATTAGCACCGAAAAGACCCCATGTTGTCAGCTCAAACAGGAAAAGTACATTGGATTTCTGGTAGACTGTCGGGAATGTAACTAGCCACAAAAAAAAAAAAAAAGGAATATAGAAAAATGTAACACCTACCAGAAGTGGATCAGAAAAGTCCGGTAGATCAGGCACCAAGATACCAATCAGTGCACAGACGACAATAAGCACAGTGCACATCCCCAGGACCACCACAGGCCAGTCTGCTATTAATGCAGCATAACTAGGAGAAAATTAAAAGTCAGTTAGGATGAAAAGCTTTATCTCAAAATACGGTTGTCAAATGACACTTAAAACCAATCATCATTAATATTTATCCAGCCTCACAAAACTGCAAAATGATGAATTCACAAAGGTGGCCATACACCTTCCAATCTGATTATACGGTCACTGTACAATTACCTTTAGTTTTACCAATTACTGTAATACGAGAACCTACCTAAACAAGTCATTTCATCTCTTTTCAATTATACAGGCTCATAACTGCGGTAGATATAGAGAAGACTGCAAAAATCAGAACGTTCCATGCACGGCCAGCTCAAACAGTGCCTACAGATACCAGTTAGCAACTGGCTGTGCTTGCCATCAATTTTCCAAATGAGCAAGCTCAACTCATCTCTTTACAGGTTACACTGCCACAGCAGCTCGGATTTTTTAGGTTTGTGCATAGGCATTTACCCTGCTCCCCTAAACTGCTACAAGTTAGTCCAGTTTTTAGTACGACATTTCCAGCCTTCCCATGCTCTCTAGTGTTGGCTTTTGCTTTTAAACTCTATATCTAGAGGGACTGCTTAAGAGTCAGAAGGCCTTTGATCGATTGTAACTTGCCAGCCTTAAACAATATTGAATTAAACTTTTCTTAATGAGTTGACGCTGTCTGTGGATCATTCTGATTCAGCAGGTTGTCATATTGTTAGCACTGTCTGGGTCCCAGGAGGTATGTCTTTTGCATAAAGCAACACTTGAAAAAGAACATGAACTTTTAAATTAAAACAAGTCACCCTCAACATTAGGGAACCAAGCCCTCATCCTGCTATTCAGACTTGCATGCTCAAAATAAGAACTTTCAAGTCTATATTACTTTTTCCAGCACATAGCAAATTGCTTGCTGGTTAGTTTGTGAGATTCTGATATTGATATGCAAGCTCGAAAGAGCAGGGTCCTCGAACCCCTCGTGTATTGTACTGTTACTGTCCTGTCTCATGTTCTGTCCCCCTTGCTACTGTACAGCGCTGAGCATACCCTTTGGCACTATATAAATACTGTATATATGTATATATATATATATATATATATATATATATATATATATATATATATATATATATATATATATGAATGAACTGTGGTGAGGTTTATTTTCTGCAACAGAATCAATGAAGCACTCCAGGAGTGCCTTGCACCTGCTATTCCTTGCTGGGCCCGACATACTTTAAACCATTTAATATAATTCCTCTTGGAATGATCCCATTGGAGTAGTGCCCAGAAAGTCCAGGTGGAAGGAGGAGAACCCGGAATGAGCAGAAAGGATTACATGGCCTTGAAACACCTTGGGATCCCCAAGGACATACTGGAGTCTGTATCCAGACAAAACAGAAGTCTGGTATCCCCTATAAAACCTGCTCCCCTGTGGCCTACTAGGAGCAGAACAGAAGATGACATTTTTTTGGCACTCCAAGTTCAACAGAACCTACTTTCCTGTAGGAAACATTCCACATCTTTCACTCTAATATTTAAAACAGCAAAACTCACAACCATGGAAGAACTTGGTGTCGCTTGTAGTGGCCAAGCAATATTTATGAATCTGGAAAACATACCAATAATTTGAAGGGTATCCAAAGGCAACAAAGAGAGTAGTCTTCTCTGACGCATCAATGAATGAGGTCCAATATGTACGAGAGTTAAAAGAAAGGGTATTTTAGGTGAGGGACTGATTATTTTTCCAAAACTCTGTGACCTTTATGAAGAGATTTGTCTATTTCTAGAGTGTTCAGCGCCTTCTGCTGAGACTTGGCAGCCAAAATTCAGCATCATCATCATTCTGTCATCCTCCGCAGTGTGAGCCGAGACAGAAAAATCTTCTGAATGCCAAAGAACTCACTTAAAGTGAACCTGACTGACCTGGCCTAAAACATTTCCAAGGTATTGCAACTTTGTGGTGCTGGCAAATACACAATTTAGTCTATAAACTCATCCCCGTGTTCATTTTAGGCTCCGTTGGATCCTAAGTCCAGGTAGTACATGGGGCCCTGACTGTTTCCAGTCAAGATGAAAGAGGAACTATAGACAAAAATAACATATGTGATTTTCTGAGCGCCCCACCTCCCCCCCCTTCCCAACATAACTTACTGTAAGAGGGAGACAAGACTGTTTGTTCTGGAGAAAATCACACAGCAGCATGGTATTAAAGTGGATGTAAATACTCTGTTTTTTACCTTCATGCATTCTATGCTCCCCCCACCCATAAAACTTACCTGAGCCCCATCAGGATCCAGAGATGTGCACAAGGCTCTCTGGGGACTCTGCCTCCTCACTGGCTGAGACAACAGCGGTAGCCATTGGTTCCTGCTGCTGTCAATCACAACCAGTGAGCTAATGAGAGCAGAGAGAGGTTGGGGATGGATACGCAGAGCAGTGCTCAGGAGCGAGCTTGCTTGGGTGCCCCCACTGCAAACTGCGTGCTGTGGGGCACTCAGCAGGAGGGAGGGGCTAGAAGCACCGGTGGGGGCTGCTCTGTGCAAAACCACTGCACAGAACAGGTAAGTATGATAGGTTTGTTATTTAAACTGAAAAGACCTTTAATCTCACTTTAAGGTGGCCATATGCTAATAAAGTTTCATGTGAAATGTTTCATTTTTGCAACGTTTGTTCGATTTTCTAATGGTTAGGCCTCATGCACAGTGGACATTTTTAAATGCTGCTCCTAGGGGCGTCTGCTGTTTTTTTTCCTTTTCTGCCCCTAATCAGCACTGCACATTAGCCCATGTGTCCATGCAGTCAAAGCAGAGTTTGCAGACAGGGGTGTTTAGAGAAGGCATAAAAAAAAAAAAAAAAAAAAAAAAACACTGCCAGCGCATCCAGTAGCAGCAGCGTTTTCTTTAAGGGATTCCAATCCACTCAATCACTGGACACAGTAGCGCAATACTATTGACAGATATTAGCAATTTGTGATTGGTGCTTACCTTTTTGGTAACTGGAATGGCTTTGTAGCTCTGCAAATGAAGCACAAAAAAAATTAACAAAAATATTACACTAACAAAAAAAAAAAGCCAACATTGCTACTCAGGATCAAAGGACAGCTCTAAACAATAATAACATTTTGACAGAGGGGGCGGATACAAGACCAGTCACCCTGCACAAATGGAGAGAGCAGCAGTGGCTGGTCTATTACAGGATGCTCCTATACAAAAGCAAAAAAGTTTCACACTGGATTACTGAACAGATCTAGAAGAAGCTCACTTGCTGCGCCTGCAAGGGGTCTATTGAGAAAAGTGGCAGGGTCTGCATCACTTTAGATGTGATTTCCCATATGGAGCATCTTACCCAAATCTGACTTGTAACTAATGCAGGCCATACATGGGTCGAATTCTGAACAAACTTTTCTTGGGAAAATTGGAAATTTCATGCATTTTGTAATCCAATGGTCCCACTATTGATTTCGAAATTCGACCAACCAAGATTTAATTTCACCTTAAAGGCTACAAAAAATATTTTTGAGGCGAAGAATTTTCTCTTCTTTCTAGGTTACAGCTCATGCTCATTTCTTTCTCGAATTACATTTCTTTCACCACTGATTAGAAATTTGTTCGTTTTCAAAAAATTTCCAACATGCCAGATCACTTAAATTCGATGGTCGCTAGAGAATCAGCGGTTGCTGTGGCCCACTAATGGTGCAAAATGTGAACGAAAATTCTTGAAAAAGATTTTCTAAAGAAAATTATTTTGGAATTCAACCCATGTATGGCCGGCCTTAGTGCAGACTTCTGGGAAAATCAGTGAGCCAATTAAACAAGCAAGAAATTTACATTTTCAGGAGGCGTTCTGTACACCATGTGTGCACAGAATGCCTCCTGCTTGCCATATTGCATTGAATTTTATAGAAAATAACAACACTGCAGATTGAAAATGAAAGGTCATTTTTATGAACATTAAATTAAAATACAACTTGAGAAGCAATTGTACAGTGGCTTGAAAAAGTATTCACACCCCCTGAAATGTTCCACATTTTATCATGTTACAACCAAAAACATAAATGTATTTTATTGGGATTTTATGTGATAGATCAACACAAAGTGGCACATAATTGGGAGGTGGAAGGAAAATGCTAAATGGTTTTCAAAATTTTTTACAAATAAATATGTGAAAAGTGTGGCGTGATTTGTATTCAGCCCCCCGGAGTCAATACTTTGTAGAACCACCTTTCAATGCAATTCCAGCTGCAAGTCTTTTTGGGGATGTCTCTACCAGCTTTGTACATCTAGAGACATTTGTGCCCATTCTTCTTTGCAAACTAGCTCAAGCTCTGTCAGATTAGATGGAGAGCGTCTGTGAACAGCAATTTTCTTGCCACAGATTCTCAATTGGATTTAGGTCTGGACTTTGACTGGGCCATTCTAACACATGAATATGCTTTGATCTAAACCATTCCATTGTAGCTCTGGCTGTATGTTTAGGGTTGTTGTCCTTCTGGAAGGTGAACCTCCTCCCCAGTCTCAAGTCTTTTGCAGACTCTAACAGGTTTTCTTCTACAATTGCCCTGTATTTGGTTCCAACCATCTTCCCATCAACTCTGACCAGCTTCCCTGTCCCCGCTGAAGAAAAGAATCCCCACAACATGATGCTGCCACCACGTTTCACGGTGGGGATGGTGTGTTCAGGGTGAGGTGCAGTGTTAGTTTTCTGCCACACATAAGCAATTTGCTTTTAGGCCAAAAGGTTGAATTTTGGTCTCATCTGACCAGAGCACCTTCTTACATGTTTGCTGTGTCCCCCACATGACTTCTCGCAAACTGCAAATGGGACCTCTTATGGCTTTATTTTAACAATGGCTTTCTTCTTGCCACACTTCCACAAAGGCCAAATTTGTGGCGTGTGCGACTAATAGTTGTCCTGTGGACAGATTCTCCCACCTGAGCTGTGGATCTCTGCAGCTCCTCCAGAGTTACCATGGGCCTCTTGGCTGCTTCACTGATTAATGATCTCCTTGCCCGGCCTGTCAGTTTAGGTGGACGGCCATGTCTTGGTAGGTTTGCAGTTGTGCCACTCTCTTTCCATTTTCGGATGATGGATTGAACAGTGCTACGTGAGATGTTCACAGCTTTGGATTTTTTTTTTAATAACCTAACCCTGCTTTAAACTTGTCCACAACATTAGCCCTGTTCTGTCTGGTGTGTTCCTTGGCCTTCATGATGCTGTTTGTTCACTAATGTTCTCTAACAAACCTCTTAGGGCTTCACAGAACAGCTGTATTAATACTGAGATTAAATGACACACAGGTGGACTCTATTTACTAATTAGGTGACTTCTGAAGGCAATTGGTTCCACTAGATTTTAGTTATGGGTATCAGAGTAAAGGGGGCTGAATACAAATGCACGCCACACTTTTCAGATATTTGTAAAAAAAAATTGAAAACCCATTTATCATTTTCCTTCCACTTCACAATTATGTGCCACTTTGTGTTGGTCTATCACATAAAATACATTTACTTTTGGTTACTATGGTTGTAACATGACAAAATGTGGAAGGTTTCAAGGGCTATGAATACTTTTTGAAGGCACTGTATACCCTATATTTATTTAATTTGCTATTTTTTTCTCCCACAAAAGTTTAATTATCCCTTAAAGGGTAACTCATGTGCAAATCTCCCAAAAATTTAATGATTTCTGCAAACAAAAAAGGACAATGTTTTCTGGAAGAGTGCAGCCAGGTGACCCTGCAAAACGTTACTCCAAGCAACATATGGAAGATGCAACACTTCAGAAAGCCATATTTCCCCCCCAGAATTACCTGGAAATTTCCCATCATGCCTCATCCCTAATCTATATGGGCAGCACATCAGAAAACTAGGCTTCGGCTTCTCGTTACACAGGTAATAAAACACAGCACATATGAGAATCATAAGAGCACAAACCCTGCAGAGATTGCTTTGAAGATATAAAGGAATGTGCCAACAGATGTTAAACAGCTTTTAGCGGAGCCTGAAGATCCAGTTTCGGCTAATCATTTTTGTTCCCTCAACTTAAAATACTTTGCTGCTACTTTTCCACGAGCCATGTCGTAAGTTAGGAGGCCAATGCATTGTCAAATGAGGGAACTCAGAGCATGACATGAACATTTGGAAGAGGGGAAAGCTACAGCAACCAATCAGGAGGGAGTTTTTTTTTTTTTTCTTGGAAGCAAGTCAGGCAATGAAAGTGATCACCAAAACTAGCCATACACTAAACATTTGTATAACCTACATCAGATCTATTATATAGTGCACAGTGGCTAAATGGTTAGCACTTCCACCTGGCAGTACTAGGGTTGCTGGTTCGAATCTCAACCACGGCACCACCTGCCTGGAGTTTGCATGTTCTCCCTGTGCCTGCATGGGTTTCCTGCTGGTACTCCGGTTTTCTCCCACACTCCAAAGACATGCTGGTAGGTTAATTGGCTCCTGTCTAAATTGGCCCTAATATGTGTATGTATGAATGTGAGTTAGGGACCTTAGATTGTACGCCCCTTGAGGGTTATGGACTGATGTGAATGTACAATATATATGTAAAGCGCTGTGTAAATTGACGGCGCTATATAAGTACCTGAAATAAAATAAATAAATAATGCAACAATATGCCTGATTGGGCCTTCAATCTTGCACAGTTGTACAGGATCCTCTCCTATACTGAAACTGCTTATGCTGATTTCCCTGCACACTGTGAGCTTCTCATATTGTGCATTAGAAGCTGCTGAAAGCCAGATAAAGCCCACTTAATTTCCTGTCTGGAGGACCTCCAGTGTCATCTAGTTCTTTCCTCCCCAGTCTGCCTGTCCCTAGCCCATCTGTTTCATTGCATTTCAGTTCTTACACTCATGGAGGCTTAGTATTGCATGTGGGGGTTATCTAGGGTGGTCTGTTTGCAGATATAGCCTGCCTAGCAATGCCCACTCCTCTAGACTGACATCCACCCATCAATGACTCTTGATATTTGAATAACTCCTCCCAAGCGGCAGCCCACTGCTTGCATCAGGGATGAGGTTTCCTGAGAAGAGTACAGAGGCAGGATACTGTGATATTACTAGAAAACTATGTACAGCACCCCGTCAGCCCCACCCACCAGCCATAATCTCAATGCATTGCATAGAGATACAAGGAGACCCAGTGATCATGTTGAGGTAGGTAGCTCTCTTAGGATATATGTAGCTAGATTAATAGGTACTTGGATAGATGCTGCTCATCTTTGTATCCAAAATTTTCAAAATGTAAAAGATGTAAACCCTTACTGAATTACATTTAGTTTGCCAAAACACTAACATACAGTGGCTATATTTTAATGAAATATCGTTTTCAGCCCTTTGCAGCCACTTCCTGTCTACATACACTTCAGAGATGGCTGCATGGCATTTAAAGGATAAGTACAGCCAAAGTTTGTTTGGCTGTACTTCTGTGGATCTCAGGAGTGAGTGATATGGGGGGGCAGATGACACTACTGTGGGGGGGAGGTAATGTGCAGGGGGCAGAGGACACTGCTATGGGCAGGGCCACCCCAATAGCAGTGCTCTTTACTGCCCTTCACATCACTCCCCACAGTAGTGTCCTCTTCCCCCCTTTCCCCCATAGCAGTGTCCTCTGCCCCCCCCCCCCTTTCCTACCATAGACTGGTATTTTAAAAATCTGAATTCCCAGCATGTGGCTGGGGATTCGGATTTTACTGCCACCCCTACCCTGGCGCACTAAGGCAGCTGCCTAAGCAGCCTTATGGTGGAGGTGGGGGGCAGGTAAAATCCAAATCCCAATCACTTGCTGGGAATTCAGATTTTTTAAAAAAATACCTGTCTTCCCGCTATCCCCTTTATTTTCCTCCTGCAGTCAGCCAAAAACCAGAATCTCCTCCTCTCCCCCAAGCATACAGCTGCTGCAGGAGGAAAATCCAGGGGACTGATTCGAGTATATGCCTCCCCTGCTGCCCCTTATGTCCTTGTTCCTGTTTTTTTCCTGCTCCCCAGCACCCTGTGTGCTTCCCTTTCAACAAGGCTCCTAAAAAAAAAAAAAAAAAAAAAAAAAAAATTAAAAATAAAAAACTACTGGCACCATCCATTGCCCTACTGACCAACACGTTCTATTTTTAAGGTAGGCCAAGTTTGTATTTTTTCAGTGACATTTGTTTAATATATTTTTCTGTTTTCCTTACTATTTAGTTAGGCCTTGATAGTTTTTTTTTTTGTTAAATGGCGCTGATCCCCGGCAATCTTTGATCTCTTTCATGTTGTACAGATAGATCTCCACCTCTCAAAAGGTGGCCTACCCCTGATCTAGAAGACAGGAGATAGATATATTACTGTGGCACTCAGTACATGGACAAGCTTGTTGCCACTGAAAACGCCGCCTAGATCGGCAAGCTTATTTTGGGTTGCCAATAGGAGCCCCCCTCTCATATTCCTATCATCATAGGTCAGCTTTAAGTAGCCAGGAAACATGTATCTCTACTAACCAAAAAAAAAAAAAATGCAACATGGGCTACCTGGTCTCATGGACTTGTCAAGACTTGGAAACAAGGGCAAAGTGAACCTCAATTCCCACACTGATAAACCCTCAGTAACTTATTTTGGGATTCTAACCTGCAGATTTTATGGAGTAAAACAAGCCTTGACACTGAGCGGAGGGTCAAAGGTCCCACCTGCTATCATTAAATATTTTTGCTTCAAAAAGCGGGTGTAACAATGTGCGTCCACCAAAGGCATTCCGGCCATGTAAGCCACACCGCGCAGCTGTTCCCACGAGGTCTTTATTATGCTGCTCAATACGGAATATTACACCAAGAAACCATCGGCAGAAATTACTTTGCCATGCTACTAACGTGAGAAATACATAACCGTCCTGTCTTCCCATTCAATGGGAGAACCGCGCAACTGGAGATTAGGAGGGAGCCTCCAGCTCAGCAGAAGTACCGGCACCCGGCAATTAGGACACAGGGCTGTAATTTTGGCATTAGCACCTCTACGTTGACTTGTTCAGGGAGATCCATTTCAGAAACACCAAAGACAGGTGGACATGAGCCATTTCAAAGGAATACCAGAAAATGGTTTTAACAATCAGGAAGGAAGTGATTGTAATAGGGAATAAGTCAGTTACTGGATAGGGGGAAAATATTTGTTTGATCCAATGTCCCTGATCAATGGTCGCTCTAATGACCTCTGTATCTGCGATATCACAAAACACACTCAGTTTCTGCAGTTGAATTAGGACTTTCCCATACTAGAAGGCAGAAACTCTGTTGTCCAACAGAGATGTTTCCATAGTGGAAGATAGCAATTTATGGTCATCGAATAGCCTGTGCCACGTTCGCCCAAGGCTGGCCATGCAGTATACAACTTTCTTGAGAATTTTGCTTTAGATTTACCAAAAACCATATTGTAATGGAACCAATCCAGACTGCGCTTGAGTACTTCTGTCTGAACACAGACAACAGACACCACAGCCGACCATACAAGACTAGACGACACCAGATTTGAAGTAAACCAGGAGCTAGAGTACTTTATTTGAACACAGATACAAGATATATACAATCAGGGGACAATCCCCCCTCCCTGCATAATGACGCAGGGCGGGGCAAACTACATTTAGTAACATGAGACACACAGTTATTCAAACTTAACACCAGCGGACAGTCCCATCAGTAGGGAGGGCTACTGGAGACACCCCCCCCACTAAGCTAATACACAAACACATACATCCCATAATAGTTTGCTCCCAAACCAGACAAACAATAGAACAATGAGATGTAGCCACATGACATTAAACAATCAACAACCCCCCACCCCAATATTAGGACAGATCACCCTGTACCCCTAACAGGCACAGGGTGATTTACACAAAAGAGGGATATGGGGAGCTGAGACAGGGGTCTCCCCACCTCTCCAAAGTGAGCTGGGTTCCAATGGGCCCCCCACCCAAAGTGACTCCCATCACACACATAATATGAGGTCAAACTTAAAACTTTCAATTGTATCCAAATAGGCAGGCCCTTGCACTACATAGTCGAAGGTAAATCTAAAGGAAATTGGGCAGAAACTGGACAGAAAATTGTATAATGTATGGCCAGCCTTAGGCTCTTCCTGGGCATTATATCAACTGAGAAACCACCTGGCTTTTCAATTGCATTAATGAGCATACTGCTTAAAGTGTATTTAAAGCCAATAACCAAAATGTAATATGTGGTGGCTGCGTTAGTTTTCTTTATGTTCATCTGGTGATTTTGCCAGTAACATACTTCCAGGCTTAGGGTGACAACGCTCACTCACTATACTGTTTCCATATAAACCAAGAAAGCTGGCACACAGCAGGATCTTAATACAGAGAAGACTTTGAGGCATGGGTTAAAATCCATGTCTGTAGAGTCTCTTACGCATTTCAGCTTCACGGTTTTAGTCAAAACTAGATTGGTAGGCACACAGTTAACCCTTTGATTGCCCTAAAATGTTAAACCCTCTCCAGCCAGAGTAAATTATTAGCATTGATCATGGTATTAGTTTCACTTGTGAGGTTAGTGTAACTTAGTCAGTTCCCACCCAGCGTCAGTTAACCCGCTCCGCAGCAGTCCCACTACAACTGGCCGATCAATGCCATTACTAGTAAAAATAAACATACATATACATTTTATATATATATATATATATATATATATATATATATATATATATATATATACATATATATATATATACATACACATATACATATACATATACATATACATACACACACACACTATCCCAGAAGCGAGTACACCGCTCACATTTTTGTAAATATTTTATTATATCTTTTCATGTGACAACACTGAAGAAATGACACTTTGCTACAATGTGATGTAAAGTAGTGAGTGTACAGCTTGTATAACAGTGTAAATTTGCTGTCCCCTCAAAATAAGAGGTGTACTCACTTCTGTGAGATACTGTACATATCCACACACACACCATCATTTGAAGACGCTATATGCAAACCAACCAATATACACTTATTGTGATTTTTTGTTTTTTTTTAACCAAAAGGACAGAATAAATTTTGGTTAAAATTTATGAATTATAGGTTTACATTTTTTTTATTGAATATGTTTTATAGCAGAAAGTGAAAAAATTTTTCTTTTCCGGTCATTTTCTTAATAAAAATTAAAAACCCAATGATGATCAATTATCACCAAAAGGGCTCTATTTGTGTGTGAAAAAAATTATATAAAAACTTCACTTAGGTACAGCGTAGCATGCCTGCGAAATTATCAGTTAAAGTAATGCAGTGCCGAATAGCAAAAGATCTCATGGTCATGAAGGAGGTAAAACCTGCCAGAGCTTAAAAGGACAAGTTTGCCTTTGAGAACATGTTACATACTCTACCCATTTGTAGGGTGGAACATGTTCCCATAGCCGCAGCTGTGCCTGCCACCCTCCTCCCTCTGACAGATAAAATGTGGAGAAATCTCCCCGTACTGTCAGATTTGAAAACAGCACTTCTGTGAATGAACTGCGAGTCCCGACAGCTTTAGCGACTGTGAGCTTGTAGCTTTCAATGAACTATCACGGCACTTTGGAGTGCCATGTTAGTTCACTGAGGCTTCCTGTCAGAATATCTGCTTGGCCTTACATCCCATATGGCAAGCGGATATTCTGACAGGTCTGCAGGAGACCTGCATGGCATCAGTGATCTACTGATTGCTGGTGCAATGCTTTCCAGGCTCCTTTGGGCAAAAATAATAAATGCACATTTTTTTTACTTTTAAAAAAAAAATATGAATTAGGTGACCTTATCCTTTAAGTGGATAACATGAGGAGAGGCGTTTTGTAACCCTATACAGGTTTGACGATGTCAATGCTAATAGAGTGCAACAGGGGCACTGAACAGAGAAGTCATAATTTCACAATATTTTTGGCAGAATCAGCCAATAAGAGAAGTCCATGGTTAAAGTTTACTCTTTAAAGCACAACTCCAGACAAAGCTTTGGTTTGTTAGAGATAGTACATCTGTCAGGCTTTTACTACAGTCCTTGTCCTCATTGATGACATTTCCTGTTGGGACAGGTTTGAGTGAGGACAGACTGCTGTGAGAAACTACTTGGCATTCATAATTGTATTTTTATCAGGCTTTCTGAGACACAGGAAGGCAAATATAGCATCTCAAGCAGACACAATCCAGGATCAACCGATAACAGATAGAGGAGGAGGTGAATTGGCTACTATAGCCAAGCTCGGGCGGGGGACTAATATGTAGGTGGGTCGTACTTGTGGCAGGAATCTCAAGGTTAATTTTTTGCCTTAAGTGTACCATATAACGGCCAGACTTCACATATTCAAATCTCAAAAAGCGTTTTTCACTGTAAATATATGAATATGATCATTAAGGAAAGTGGCTCTGGAAAACGTCAGTTTATCTCATTAAGCTCTTGAAGCATTCTGGTGGAATTCTGGATTTTAGCTATTTGTCTTCCATTCCTCTTTAGTCATTCTCTGGCTTGCTGCATTGCAGGGGATTTAGGCTTACAGCAGCCTGTTATCAAGCTCTCATTTAAATTGGAGATTTTCAGAGGAAGCCAAAAATTGAATCCCTGAGTACATTATGTCGGAACTGCTTTCTTCAACATTTCCGCAACGCAGAATGTCTATTTCGAGACAGAATGTAGGAGATGGATTTCTGGTTCAAACAGGAAAAAGGAGAAGAAAAAAAAACCAAAACTTTTTTTCAGCATACACTTTAAAATATGATGCTTGAGTATTTTCAGTGACTAGACATTTTGGGTTTTTTGCTTTTTATTTTTTTTGCCTGAAAGTCAATTTTTAGTTGACTTCAACAGGAAGTCTCATTTCCCAGCTCACACTCATGAAGAATGAAATTAATAGCAGACAGGTCATAAGGCAAACCTAAAGATACCAAAGGGTAGGAGAGTTTTTTTTTTTTTTTTTTTTTTAACTTATTGAGTCCTGACAGGATAATAAAAAGATATTCTCCAGTTTTAAAGTCAGCTACATATGAAATGCTATATATGATTATCTCAAGTTTACCCATTTCTAGCCAGAAGGTGATAGTTTAGGAAAATGTTTACCTGACCAGATTTGGCCTTCTTTTCAGGATACCAATGTTCAATTGCTCAAGCTCAGAATACACACACAGCTGAATGGCCCACAGGATTGACTTTGAATTTTCCTTTCTGTTCCAACTCTGTATAGGTCACCATATCTACTTCAATGAGGGAGACATTCCTAGGGAGGCAGTCTAAAAGCAAACAGCTACTTCTTGAAAATCCCTAGTGCTCATTTAATTAATGTCATTAAATGTATTCAAACTTTACAAAAAAAAAAGAAAAACTATTATATTAGGAAAAAACTAAAAAAACTACAAAAAAACAAGAATCAGCTAGCTTCTCTTTAATAAAATCCTTCTAAAACATGTAGATGGTTGCGTGAGTGCTCTCCAATTACTGTGGCAAAGTAATGCAAGATGTTAAAACTTGCATTTTATGTGGAGTGTTCGCAGCTCATAAAAATGTGTGAGATGTCGCAGTGCATTCTGTAACAGGAGGTGGCGGGGGCTTGGCACTGCAGTCCCAGATGACATCATTCTCACTAGTTGTGCATTATCTGAAATGAAAGCATCACGAATCACTCAGGGGCCTTTAAATTTATGGCTGATCTGTAGAATCTATACACTCTAGAGATTGTGAAGATGGGAACTGCTCGGTAAATGAGTTAGAGGGAGCAGAGATAATCCAGAAAGCCAAATCTGTTCACAACAATTGCTGGTCTCTTGGGTATTATTTCCATGTTTGGCCATTAACAAATTATTGGATAGTTGGTAAAACAGAGTGATTGCAGAGAATTTCCAACAGGAAAAAAAGATTATATTAAAAAAAAAAAAAAAGAGAACAAATGGAATGTCACGTCCTGAGCGAGGTCTCATCTTAGGTGTGTGGCCGCCAGAACTTAGAACCTCCAGGTTCCACCAACAGCACCAGCTCCACAGTCAATCAAGAAGTCACTCGCCTGATTAACACTGGCTTTAAATGGAGAAGCGAAAGTCATGGCTCGACATTTGCGCAATACATCGCTATATCAAAGTTGAGCCACCAACTGCCTCTGCTGCAGTAAGTTAACCAGTCCTCCATGCCGGCCTACAGTCCTCCATGCCGGCCTACAGTCCTCCATGCCGGCCTACAGTCCTCCATGCCGGCCTACAGTCCTCTGTATCCCCTGTGCTGCTTCAGCTGCTAGTGCTCACTATACTGCTACTTTGTGCCTCAGTCTCCACTACACCCCAGTTTTTTCAGTGTGCCCTGTGCATCCCAGTGACTCCAGTTCATTCCTGAGCCTCCTGTGACCAAAGTTAACCTTTCGCATCCGATGGCTCATGTTTCCCCCCCGTGATTCAAGTGTAACGCTGAGTACTGTGTCGTTCAGTGACCCCATTGCACCCCAAGTCTTCACTACACCCTTGAGCATTCAGAGACTCCAGTGACCACATAGCATCCCGTGCACCCCATGACTTCAGTGCACCTCTGAGCATCCTGTGCTATTCCGTGATCCCAGTGTGCCTTTACATACAGTTGCAGAGATTTCCCCTTCATTTCCTGTCTAGTTATACTTCCTCCAATGTTGGCTGAAGAGATCTGAGATTTTCTGTCTACAAGCACTACCTCCATGTCAGCTGGAGAGATTTCCCCATCCTGTCTACATGCCATGCATTCTCTCCAATGTCAGTGGGAGGCAGTGTCAGAATTGCTCTAAACTCACTTCTGGATAGTGACAACAGTGGACCGTACCTGTACAACTCGATCGTGACAACAGTGGACCGCACCTGTGCAACTCGATCGTCACAACAGTGGACCGTACCTGTGCAACTCGATCGTGACAACAGTGGACCGCACCTGTGCAACTCGATCGTGACAACAGTGGACCGCACCTGTGCAACTCGATCGTGACAACAGTGGACCGCACCTGTGCAACTCGATCGTGACAACAGTGGACAAACCTGTACAACTCGGATCGTGACAACAGTGGACCGTACCTGTACAACTCGATCGTGACAACAGTGGACCGTACCTGTACAACTCGATCGTGACAACAGTGGACCGCACCTGTACAACTCGATCGTGACAACAGTGGACCGTACCTGTACAACTCGATCGTGACAACAGTGGACCGCACCTGTACAACTCGATCGTGACAACAGTGGACCGTACCTGTACAACTCGATCGTGACAACAGTGGACCGTACCTGTACAACTTGATTGTGACAACAGTGGACCGTACCTGTACAACTCGATCGTGACAACAGTGGACCGCACCTGTACAACTCGATCGTGACAACAGTGGACCGCACCTGTGCAACTCGATCGTGACAACAGTGGACAAACCTGTACAACTCGGATCGTGACAACAGTGGACCGTACCTGTACAACTCGATCGTGACAACAGTGGACCGTACCTGTACAACTCGATCGTGACAACAGTGGACCGCACCTGTACAACTCGATCGTGACAACAGTGGACCGTACCTGTACAACTCGATCGTGACAACAGTGGACCGCACCTGTACAACTCGATCGTGACAACAGTGGACCGTACCTGTACAACTTGATTGTGACAACAGTGGACCGTACCTGTACAACTCGATCGTGACAACAGTGGACCGCACCTGTACAACTCGATCGTCACAACAGTGGACCGTACCTGTGCAACTCGATCGTGACAACAGTGGACCGTACCTGTGCAACTCGATCGTGACAACAGTGGACCGCACCTGTTCAACTCAATCGTGACAACAGTGGACAAACCTGTACAACTCGGATCGTGACAACAGTGGACCACAACTGTACAACTCGATGGTGACAACAGTGGATCGCACCTGTACAACTCGATCGTGACAACAGTGGACCGTACCTGTACAATGTGTGTCAGCATGGCCCCTTGCAGTCTCCACCAAAGGCATCTGTTACAGAGCGACAATGCAGAAACACATTTAGGGCCCTTACATGTTTCAATTCAAATGCGCCTGTCAGTTGTTCGGCAAAAGCTCAATGTCAGTCTATGGCCAGATGTAAATAATCATCTACATCCAATTACCTTCGAGTCAGTCTAGCTCCAAAACAAAAAAAACAAAAAAAACCCCAAACACACCATGCACACAAAAAATACACACTGCGAAAAAGTGAATCCTTTTCACTTTTTGGACCGAACCATAGCAACCCATGGGTTAAAGGATGTAAACAGATGCACTTCTGTTTACATTTGACTGCCCATAGAACTTGTGTGTCCAGCCCTGTGTTCAAGGAGGAAAAACTGAGCAGACATGTACGTCACAAAAGGGACATCTGTTCTATTTGGTTTCAGCAAGGGATCTGTTCATGGATCCCCTGCTGATCAGAACAGGCGCCATCCGTGCAGAAGGGTGCTTAGAATCATCCTATGACAGGAAGTGGCGAAACAAGGATCTTCATAGCAGTGTAACTAATAATCCTTTAAGCTCTTGCCCGCCAGAGGATTTACACTCCTTCCTGACCAGACCATTTTTTTTTTTTGATACGGCGCTGCATTACTTTAACTGACAATTATGCGGTCAGGCAACACTGTACCCAAAGCAAAATTTATGTCCTTTTTTCCCCCACAATGAGCCATCGGATGCAAAAGGTTAACTTTGGTCACAGGAGGCTCAGGAAGGAACTGGAGTCATTGGGATGCACAGGGCACACTGAAGGGGTTAACATCTGGGGTGATCAAAGGGTTAACTGTGTGCTGTGTGTGTTTTACTGTGTCAGCACATTGCTTTGTATTGCTCTGCTAAGCAGAGCAATACAAAGCAGTGTACTGGAGCTGATGGGGAGAGATCTGTATTGTTTACATACAGACCTCTCCCCCATCATTGATACTCAGCGATCGCACTGGCCAGGACTCGGTGATTGACAGCTGAAGCCGCCAATGGCGGCGCGGGTAGGATGCGTGTGCCCCCTACCCTGAAATGCAAAATCACACACACACACATATATATATATATATATATATATATATATATATATATATATATACACACACACACGTGATTTTGCGCAGCCCTGCAGCAGTATTTCTGCTATGGGGCGGCGGGAAAGCGTTTATTAAAAGCTACAGATAGGAAAAAAAAGTGAAAGTTACATTAATTTGTATTAATTAGATTTGAGGGATTAAGTTTAATATCTAAAATGATGTTGCAGGAAAACTTATGAGTGGCAGTTAAATTACAAGAACACCACTAATGTCTATTCACTGACAAGTCGCTGCAGTTTCCCTTTAATGGCAGTACGCCAGGTATGAACAAATCTCCTTCTTCTATATGACATGACATTCGGTAACAAGTGTTACAAGTGCCCCATTGTTTCCTCTCCACCAGCCGGAACAAATCACAAGTACCCTATGAGGACACTGATAAAAACAAAGTGCAAAAGATTAAGGAAGCTGACATTTGCTTCTTGTCACCACTGAAGCCTCACGTCACTTTGCGGTAAGCGCATACAGAAATCTCCCCCTTCCAGAAACACTTTGATTTCACCGGAACGCTGCCTACTGCTCTGGAAGTCAAAGAAAAGCTTTTTGAAGTAGCAATAATGCAGCTTTTTAAAATGCCTCCGTGACTCACTTTTTGAAAGCGAGCCAAAACCGAGGGGACGGGAAAGGCAATGATGTGAGGAATCTTTCATGACTATATGTAAACTTTACTTATCAAACTCCAAGAGCAATAAAAAGTATTTATGTAGACCTGTACTTGCTTGAAAGTGTTGAAACTGGCTGCGGATATTAATGCAGAGCTCCAAGTAAACCACTAAAACACGCAGTGGAATTACATACAGGTTTACAGTTTTGAGTGCCAAATCGGTAATTCTGCACAGGCAGTGTTTAAATGTACATGCGCACAGACGTATACAGACATAACATGCCAAAGGTGTAAAAAAAAAATAAAAAAAAAAATAAAAAAATTATATACCGTATATATATTTAGAAAAAATAATTTTTTAAAATTCTATATATAAAAAATATATATAAAAAAAAAATAATAATATATATATTTATTTTAAATCTGCATTCTTCCATGGCTATGGAGAGACAGGTGGAGCTAACAGCCTGTCAACGTGAATGTCTGTACGCCCCTGTACTCATGTAACTGCTGATGATGCATTTACCCAAGAATGCACACAGTGTATTTTACAGAACGTGAATGTGCTGCATACTGAAAAATACACTGTACAAGCATGTGCAGGTAAATGCCGATGCAATGAAGCATTTGTATCTACATGAGTACAGGAGCGTACTCCCTTTCACTCCTATGACAGGCTTTAGGCTCCACATGCAAGGTCACCAGCCACAGAAAAATCCAATATTAAAACAAAATGTAATAAATGCAGTAAATGTAATATATTGCAACTTGCCACAGAAAAAAAAAAAAAAAAAAAACCCCTATCAGCATATATCCAGAGCAATAAAATTAAAATAAATCCGCGCTAAGTCACCACTAATCAAATACTAAGCAGCCACTCTTTTTTCATGTTTACCTATAGGTAAACCTTTAATAAATGTTCTCTGTTTAGGAGATATTTACTTTGGCAGCGCCGGTGATGTGACCAGCGCACGCGCACTGTACTCTCAATGGACGGTGTGCCATCCAGTGAGAGAGCTGTGCCGTGGTGTCACCGTGGCTCAGCCAGTTAAAAGGCTGAAGCCTGGGAAACCAGAAGGAAGACCATGTAAAGATGGAAGCCCCGAGGAGCCATGACAGCATTCCACTGGAGTGCTTCGTTTTCAGGTAGGTCTTTCATAATGTGCAATATGTGATGCATACCAGTACATTATGCTCTTAACTTGCAGGGAAAAGATTTGTTAGATTTATTTACTGCAGTTTACTACCGCGTTACCATAAATAAAATTTAAAAAGCGGCGCCAATATAAACCAAATACTCATGAGCAATAGTGATTCATCAGATGTGATTATAAAAACACTCAAAGTGCAAATGTGAAAAAAAAAAAAATTAGAGTGCATATACATAAGGTGCGTATATAGTCCATATAATTATGGATTTTGAAAAATAAAGTGCATTAAAAAAACAAAATTCATAAAAAAAAAATGTAAACTCAGTCCATCCATATGTGAACATGCTTTTGGAAGTGCTACCCACAGTGTGTGAAAAGCGATCACCCTATAGATGTAACGTGCTTAGCAAAATAAATGTAAACTCAGCCTTAAGCTGGACATACTGTGTGTGTGGATGTAGCTGAAGAAAAAAAAAACAAAAAAAAAAAAACGAGCACCACTGCAACTGCAGATCAAAGCGAGGCCAAGATGGCATCTTCCTTGGTTATAAAGGATAGGAGGGTTTAGTTCCACTACAAAGTGGCTGTAAAAGGTTCACATGTAATTTTTTTAACATAACAAACATGTCATACTCACCTGCTCTGTGCAATAGTTGTGCACAGAGCAGCCCCAATTTTTTCAATGGTTTAGTTTTTTTTTTGTGCTGATTAGCAGAGTTGTGTGCTAAGAAAATCTATGATTTCCAATAACCTCCCTGAATTCAGATTAAATTCCTCTTAATACTTGCTGTATTCCTGAATGTGATCAGGAAGAGCAGCTCCTCAGCCGGGCCCACCAGGGCATCAGCGAAAAGAGCATTCGAGACACATCCTGTCATCATGTTCTGTACACTGTAATGAAGGGGAGAATAGCATTCTAAACACTCATCTCCAACGGGCCTCAAAACTCCTCCGAGTGAAAGAAAATCTAATTCTCAAAAAAAAAACCACAACAACAGCGAGGAGAGAATAAAAGTCTCACCCATACTAGGGTCACTTCACCGACCTCCGCCACAACGGTGCAAGATCGAATGACAAAGTTCTGCTGTGTTGTAATGAAGTGAAATTGGACTTTGTCATGTGTGCTGCAGAGGGGTCTGGCCCCAATTACCTCTGATAATGAAGGACATTTGGAGGAGGAATGATCAGGAGACATCAGTGCCTGGTTTAGCTATTACTGTATTCCAGACACAAAGCACAGAAGAGATTTGTACATTTTCAATGTTATTTACAGTTATTATGCCATTTATGTAAAAGTAATATTTAAAGAATTCCAGGCATGGCATTTTTTCATTTAGTTACATTGGTCCAGCTTGGACCTATGTAACTATGTATATACCACACCTGGCTGATGTCCCTGGAAGCTGGAAATCACTGTTGTAGGTATTGCTACGACAGTGAGCCCCACTTGTTTCCAGGTCCCGTGCTGTGCAGCCGGCCTCATGCACTGTTAACACAGGGAGGTTGGCTGCTCAGCACAGACACCATTCAGAGAATGCTTGAACAAATGCAAGGCATTCTCTGATTGGATAAGGTGTTGAGGCAGGGAGGTTACATCATGCTCTCCACTTTGTCCAATCAGAGAATGACTTGCAAACATTTTCTGAAGTGCTTTTAATGAAATTCATCGAGTCATTGTACTGATGAGAATTTTCATACAAATGTTCATACAAACATTCATTCAAAAACTTGCAGTGTATGGCCAGCTTAAGGAATAGTTAATGTCGCAGTACATTTGATGACTTGATGAATGTCATTGGAGAGTACTTCAAAATGTTGTTTGCTTTTAACATTCGACTTGGAATAAATGGACTTTCACTAACAAAAGCCACATACACTTTTAGAAACCTGCGCATTGAAAGAAAAATCTTCCATCTTGTTACTTCAAAATTTTCTCGTTACAGCGGTTGAAACTGTGATCTGGACTGTTTCTAAAGCTGGCTATACACTATTAGAATTTCAAACGAAGATTTGTACAAAACCTCTCTGTACATTCAACGTCCTGACAAATGTATTTCAAAATTTCGTTTGCCAACATTTGATTTTGGAGCGAATTGACTTTACAGAATGAAAACCACATACACCGTTAGAGACTTGTTCATCCAAGAAAATATTTCCATCTTACTCCTTTGAATTTTCTCATCATTGTGGTTGAAAACAAAAGGTTGATTTTACCTCAGGAACAACTGGAAAACCTGACGAACATTCTTAAAATGAAAAATTTTGACCAAAATTCTACTAGTTCATAAGCCAGCTGAGAGCTTCGGGTGTACCCATTTGTATTCTAGCTTCTCCGGTTACATTCCCCTTAATATAAATGTAGAAAATCCAGCAGGGATGGTGGGAACCCCTCCTAACGGGTACAGACAGTGTGTAGACCTCAGACTGTAATAGTGAGTTTACGGAACTCACTCAAAGCCCCAGTGTGATGAATTAAAGTTATTCTAAACCTAATTTTTTTTTAAATTTAAACCTAAATTTTTCCGTTGCTGTTTCTGAACCAATGAGGATGTGCTTTCAGGCACAGCGCTGGATCAGGCTCAGGTAAGTATAAGGGGTGGCTGGGGAAGGAAGGGGGAAGAGTATGCAGAATGTTTTTTTAATTAATGCGTAGAATGCATTAAAAGGTAAGAAATAAAAACTTCAGCCTTTAGAATCACTTCAACTGTCAAAGTGGTTTAACTTTTCAACACTGACCAAAACCAAAATATCAGCTATGGGTGGACTTTCCAATGCTCCCTTTTCTCTTCTGTAGCACTGAACTGCTTGTTTTTAAAAGCAGATGTAAACTATAAAAAAAGTATGGCATTTAGTTTTCCAAAACTATCATACAATTGCCATTGTTTTCCCCATATTCTTTAGAGGATGATTGTTTTCACTTTTTTCATCCTTTGTTGCATCTTTGTGCTGCTATCTCTGCAAACTCTTTTCAGCCATTTGCTGTCTACATGCACTCCACCAACAGATGCAGAAAAGAATATCCTATCCTGAAAAAAAGGAAAAAAAGGAAAAAAAGGAAAAAGAGAGAAAAAGAGAGAAAAAGAGAGAAAAAGAGAGAAAAAGAGAGAAAAAGAGAGAAAAAGAGAGAAAAAGAGAGAAAAAGGAAAAGAAATAAAGAAAGAAATAAAGAAAGAAAGAAAAAGGAAAAGAAAGAAAGAAAAAGGAAAAGAAAGAAAGAAAGAAAGAAAAAGGAAAAGAAAGAAAGAAAGAAAGAAAGAAAAAGGAAAAGAAAGAAAGAAAGAAAGAAAGAAAGAAAGAAAGAAAGAAAGAAAGAAAGAAAGAAAGAAAGAAAGAAAGAAAAAGGAAAAGAAAGAAAGAAAGAAAAAGGAAAAGAAAGAAAGAAAGAAAGATAGAAAAAGGAAAAGAAAGAAAGAAAGATAGAAAAAGGAAAAGAAAGAAAGAAAGAAAGAAAAAGGAAAAGAAAGAAAGAAAGAAAGAAAGAAAGAAAAAGGAAAAGAAAGAAAGAAAGAAAAAGGAAAAGAAAGAAAGAAAGAAAAAGGAAAAGAAAGAAAGAAAGAAAGAGGAAAAGAAAGAAAGAAAGAAAGAGGAAAGGAAAGAAAGAAAGCAAGAAAGAAAGAGAAAGAAAGAGAAAGAAAGAAAGAGAAAGAAAGAAAGAGAAAGAAAGAAAGAAAGAGAGAAAGAAAGAAAGAAAGAGAGAGAGAGAGAGAGAAAGAAAGAAAGAAAGAAAGAAAGAAAGAAAGAGAAAGAAAGAAAGGATACCCTTGAGCTAGAGTCGGTGAATTTGCAATACCATTTGTGAACACAGCCAAGAACCACACAGGCAGAAGGACTATGTGAATGCGTCCTTGTTGAGAGGGCATGGTGACCCTGAAGAATGCCCAACAAAGATGGCCCTATTCTTGAGGGAGTAAAGCAGGTGAAGGCATTGTCAGCAGGTGAAGGCATTGTCAGCAGGAGTACTGTCAAGTCTAGGAGAGGTAATAAATATGTGGAAGTGTTAAAATGACGCATCACTTAGCATGCATAGACTTAACATGAAAAATATACTTGTTGACAGATCCACTTTTAAAGGGAGGGACACCAATGAAAGAACAGGGCACTGACCTCATGTTGACCAGATGAGGTGGCACTTGCTGGTGCTGGAAGTGGTCCCTCCATTGGTGAATACAAAAGGACTGTGATGGCTGCACGCAGCAGACGGGGTGATAAATCGGTGGATGGTTTGGGCACACAGAGGTCGGGGACAGTTGTCGTTGAAGCTGTGAGCACTCGGTGTTCAGCAGAGGTGAAGTCCCAACAGTGTGGGAAACGTGGTCCTGCTGGCTGTTTGGGGGCGGGTGATAGCAGCAGTGGTGGCAGCACTGAGGGATGATTGGAGTTCTCTGGTGCTCCAGATACATGGAACACGTTTTGGCTGCACCATTCTGAGGAAGGCATCCATTAGGACTGGCTTTAACTTGGGATTCCTCGGAGCTGGGGGGTGGTTGGTCTACATCGCAGGCTATGGGGTGGCCCGTGCAGGTAGCTTTGGTTGGGAGGCTGCCATTACTGTGTGCCGTACAGTCGCTGTTTCTGCTGTCCACAGCCATCCTCTTCCCAGCGCCTTACAGTCATCGAAAGGTCTGTGAGGAAACAGAACATGTTAAAATGTGGAAATCAATGCCAGAAGATCTAGAATGACCAAAGCTATAAAAACTCTACACCAGCCAAAATATTTTTTTTTCAGTTGGGTGAAATCAGAACATCTGGAAAGATTTATGTGTCCCCACTGGGAACTGTCTTCACTTCTTGCTCTTGTGACGAGGACAAAAAAAATTAGGGGGTCTCGGTGTCCCATCAGAGAGACATCTCATCACTTTCTAACATTTTGAACTAGTGATTAACAAAAGAAGGTCATAAAAAAAAAAAAAAAAGTCACAATTTAGTAGCTATTCATAATGTGGAAGAAAAAACTGAGCGCTACAAACTGAAAATGTTATTTAATTAATTTTTAATATTCAAAGCAAACTCACTCATCCTTCCATGTCTCCATGATTTATTTTGTTGAGAAGTCACTTTAAAGCCCCCCCCCCCCAGCACTTTTAGCCGTGGCCATCTTGAATAAGGGCAGATTTATGCAGAATTTACTTCCTGGAATCCATCTGCCCGTAGCTCTGGTATGCAGGCAGGAGGACATGCATAGCTGAGAAAGCCCCTTCTCCCAAGAAAAGAAAAATGCCCATAAAGACTCCTGGAATGTATGACATCATTTTGGCCTCGGTCAGGAACAAAGAAGTTACTGAAGAAATGTAAAGTTTAAAACAAGTAAATATGATATACCTTCCTATCCATTTACTAATACTAGAAACATAAGAATTAAACTTCGTTCATGTTGACCGACAGCGTTTAGTTCTGCACACAAAATGTCACAAATGATCTGTGCATTCATTAACATTGGTAGATTTTAAAGTTCACCTTTTTCGACTAAAATAATAAATGCAAATTTTTTTGCAGGTAAAAAAAAAAAAGTGAATTTATTGTTTTTATCCAAAAGGAGCCTGGAAAAGCATTGCACCAGCGATTGTACGGGATGTACAAGCAAGCAGATATACTGACAGGAAGCATCAATGAACTGCCATGGCGCTCCACAACACCGTGGTAGTACACTGAAAACTACAAGCCGACAGCCGCTAAGGCTCTTGGGACTTGCAGTTCATTCTTTCACGGAAGTCTTGTGGCCTTGTGGGCGGAGCCCCATGGTTTTCAAATTTGACCAATAGTACGGGGAGACTTCTCCCCATACTATCTGTCTGGGGGGGGGGGGGGGAACAGCTGCATCTATGGGAATATGTTACATGTTCCACCCTAAAATTGGGTGGAAAATGTAACATGTTCCCAAAGGTGAACTTAAACTTTAAATCCTGCCAGTACAAGAACATACAATCTCCCATTATATTGGTTACAGCAGCACTGGGAAAGACTATTGCATGGCACAGCACTGTCAGTCTAACACAGGGAACTTGATTATAAGCCCTCATGTACACTGGATGTTTTGATAATGCTGGTAACATTAGCCGTGTAAAGTCATGTTAAAAACGTGAGTTTTTCAGGTTTTTTTGGGTCAAAAAAACTCCAAAAAACACAAGTTTTACCGCGTTTTGACACGTTTTACAACGTTAGACCATTTTTACGACTAAAAAACTCCTCTAGAAACCCACTAGTCCTGGATTTTTTTTCCAGCCAAAAAATGTTGATTACAATCTATGTGCACATGGACACATAAGATAACATGCTGGGGAGTTTACTAGCCATAGAAAAAATGTCAAAAGCCAAAAACAGCCGCTGCAAAAATCGGTAAGTGTGCCTGAAGGGCTGAGAACACATGCGATGGGGAGGGGAGGTGACCAAGAAGCTATACATTGACACTAATGTTTTCCTAAAGGTCTTCCATCACATAAAAGAGGACGAAGGTAGACTTTAGATACATAGTTCTAACATAGTAAGCAGCAGAAGTGATTTAAAAGGCTCATTGGCTTCAACAATCTCAATCTCTAAATGCTTCATACGAAAGAAAAGAAAGAAAAAAAAACAAAAAACATGCACATAGGGAAACTATGTTCACACTAAATTACATTTTTCTCTTCCCAGCCAGCAAGTGATCGTAAGCAAATAAGACCTCACCATAAAAGAGTTATAAGAAATGAAAACAAACCACAAAACACAATATAAAAATACACACAATGGTTTTCTGGGAATTAAGAGCCTGCATTAAGAGCAGAAACAGAAACATTTGGGGAATCTGGATATACACCGCATTCCTTGCCAATGCCATTAGGATTGTCTTTTGGCTAAGCCGGAGGCCAAGACCAGGCGCCACCTGTTAGCCCATGAACTTTAATGGAAGGAGGAGGAACAGCAAAAGGCGAGCTATTGCACAAAACGTATTTCTTGAGGACTCTTAACACACTACAAAAATGTAAAATAGGCCCTTAGAGCCCATTCACCCCATCTTGTTGTGGTAACGCGCGTGTTACCACAAATGCATAGCTACGCATATTAAAAGCGCTGGAGTAATGCAATGCCATTCATTCAGAACGGCACTCCAACGTTACTGCCTTCGGACATGCATTGCAGAGCAACACAACATATTTTGCAGTGCACTTTAGGGTGCTGCAATGCATGTCCATTGGGGGAGTGATTTAGAATGAATGGTCCCGCAAAGCATTAATGCATTTAAAAATAGAGAAGCATGGGCTATGGGGGAAAAACAACAAATAAAACACATACTCAGCTTAGGTGGATGCAGCATTGATCAGATGCTGCATCTATCCCCAGCCGATTCTACACAGAGAACTGAGTGATCAAACACCACGACCACTCAGTTCTACCCCTCCACTCTGAGCAGAGAGCCATGACTGTCAGTCACTGCCTCTCTGCTCTGCCCCTCCAGCGCTCACTGAAAGCACGGGACTGTGGAGGGGCAGAAGTAGCTGGCTCATCATATCGCCGTGAGGCTGAGCCAGGTGTCCATCTACCTTTTGTTCGGATATTTTCAGAGCCTGGACTGGCTCTGTGACATCAGCCGACAACAGGCTTCAGCAGATCGTTGGCTGAAAATAGCTTTGGCTATACCTCTCCTTTAACATGCGTTGCCATGCATTGCTGCAGCAAGAATGTGTTAAAAGGGCCCTAACGCAGGCCATAGATTATGCAATTTTCATATCTTCCACCATGGTGGCAGGAAAGATAATTGCTCGATTCCCTCATCAGCACAGTCATGTCAATGAGCACTATTGTGTTCTGCCAGTGGGTAGCCTTTTCTGCCAGTAGAAGACGAGAATTAGTGATGCTGGCTATAGTCAGTGGCACTAATTATTTGGGAAAAGCCCGACATGCTTGTTGTACACAAGTCAATCGATCGAAAAACTTGTGTAAAACCAGGGTGCCCATACATGAATGAAAATTCGGCCAGTTCCTTCTGAACTGGCTGAATTTGAGTATGGCAGGCTTCAGGGCCTATCTATATCTTTGCATTGCGGCAATGCATGCGGAGGCGTCATTCATTCTGAATTGCACCCTAGCACACCAAGGGCTCATTCACACTTGCTTTGGTCTCTGAAGAATGATCCAAACGCAGAGCATTTGACCGGCAGTGAGGTGGTATTGTGTCTCCTCTTCACCACCTGCTTCAACCCCTTGATCGCCACGGTTGTGAGCTGCTTGCAGAGTGGCCCTATTCACTGGTTTGCATTTGGTGGGCTTAGCGACAGGGGGAATAATTCCAGTTGCGGCATGTGTACACCTGGGGCCAATGCCTTTGCAGCTAAAGGGGGAAGCGGTTGGGGGGCATAAAAGCATGACCCGACCACTAATGTGAAAGAGCCCTGAGGAACTTCATGGCACCACGCGTACAGCAGGAGCATACGTTATGAGAACCTAGGAGTGGATGCATTTTAGCGCACATTCTTATGACGCAAGTGTGAATGGGGTTCCAAGCATTGCTTACACAATGTACCACAGTCTGCAGTCCGTCCAGTTTTGGAGACAAGACATTTTGGTGCACTGGAAGCCCATTCATTGGCTTGCCTTCATGCAATGAACATTAAACAGCAACATAATGTGCCTTAAACACACCGCAAAAAAGTAAACAGGCCCTTAGCGTCCACATTATTGCGGCTGTGTAACCATAAATTCCCTTTGGACACTTATTTACAGGGCTAATAATTCCTGACTTTCCACTGCTCTATATTTTCAAAAACAGTCCAAGGAGTTAAATAAAACATGCCATTTCCCGTGGCTGATATTTCACCGAGAGCAGAATAAATTTAGAAAAAATAAAAAAAGTTATTTCTTCATCTTTTCAATTTGTTCTACAACATGGCGATCTTGCTTCAAAACTTAAAAGTATCCGGGTACTCCGGTTTCCTCCCACACTCCAAAGACATGCTGGTAGGTTAATGGGATCCTGTCTATATTGGCCCTAGTATGTGTATGTATGAATGTGAGTTAGGGACCTTAGATTGTACGCCCCTTGAGGGTTAGGGACTGATGTGAATGTACAATATATATGTAAAGCACTGCGTAAATTGATGGCGCTATACAAGTACCTGAAATAAAAATAAATATGTAAACCCTCAAGTTGCAAAAACAACTCATACAGTTTAAAATAGAAATAAAAAAGGTAAAACATTTGTGTATACATAAAAAATTGTTTATTTTTTTTTTATATTAGTGATCACATACCTTCTGTTCTGCTTCATAGAGAGATAGGGGGAGGAAAACCCAGTGAATGCCTGTGCTTGGGGTGGTGTTGTGCCAGGACAAGTCTGATCATTAGAGAAGAGCAGGCTGAGTTCTCAGCACAGCTGACCTCACTGTGCTCTCATGCCTAGTGTAGTCAGTGTTTAATAAGAAAGCCGAGGGACTGTCAGGAGCACCAGGGATTTCACACAAAGCAATACAAAGCACAGGATACTTTTTTATATAAGCACATGTTACAGCAGGCACATATCATGAATATGATATGTCAGCTCTACATATTTATTAAAGCGGAGCCCCACCCAAAACGGAAAGACGTTATGCATTTAGGCATTGTACCCTGCTCCCTGTTAAGGATTGGTGCCTCTGGGGAGCAGGGGGTATCCAAATTTGCCTAGGTGATTGCAGCAGAATTGGGAGCAGGTACCTGTCAATCAGAAGTTGTCCTCCCCCTCACCGTAGTCTCCTGGGACACGCGACAGGTCCCAGAAGACGAGACCATTCACAAAGCGCAGCACTACTCGCGCATGCGCAGGGGGCACCCAGCTGTGCCCGTTTCTGGCTTCACACTTGCCCACACTGAAGATGCCGGCGCCCAGGAGACAGGGTTGGTCAACCCGGCCAGTGTAAGGACACTGCGGGATCGAGGGACAGGTGAGTGTCCAATTTTTAAAAATCAGCAGCTACAGTTTTTGTAGCGGACGACTTTTTTTTCTTTTAAATTCCAACTGGACCTCCGCTTTAGGGACAACATAGAATACAATACATATTTTTGCTCTAAAAATGTTGCGTCCTGATTTATGGCTAATCTACTGATAAAAAAAAAAAAAGGAGGAGGAGAATGTGACACGCTGGGCATCCCCAAAAATTCTGGATTAACCATTTTCAGCAAACCGCGCACACCACAATGCATAGAGCACTCACATATGTATGTTGCAGTGTGCTAAAGTGCGCTTTTTTTTGTTCAGGATAGGAGATGAGGTGCCATTCATCTTGAATAGTAGGAGCAACGCAACATACACGTTATATATATATATATATATATATATATACATACATACATACATACATACATACATACATATACACACACACACACACACACATATACACACACACACACACACATATACCCGTAGTGAAAATGTGTAAATGGGCAAAAAGACTGTGAAGTGCAATTAAAACACAACAAGCTGGTTTGCATCCACTTAAGTCAAATAAAGTATAGGGGTAGGAGAATCTGGGATCTGTGCACTTTGCTTTTTGAATGAGCCCACAAATGGCGATATTATGCGTCGTGCCCTGCTAACGCAGCGACGATGAATGCGAGGAAGTGTGAAGTTGTTTCACTGCGCGCTGTGTGTTTGTCTGAGGAGCGTGTGTTTGTTCTGTGCACAGAGAGGCCTGAATACCAGCCCCGGCCATGAATGGGCCTTTCTGTCAGGAAATGTATGAGTGAACTCTGGCGGAGAGTCTGGCCTCTTTCATCCCGCAGAATGTGCGCTCAGAACACGGCCCGGGCAGACGTATAGAAAAGTTACCTCAGAGCTCACATCTCCAGGCGGCAACCCGCCAGCGGCTCTCACACTTTAAAATGATTTAATTTCCTTCGTGACCAGCCAGAAAAAGAGCCAAAATCTGACGGGAGGTTTCCGCACCTTGGATGGGGGAGAAAAAAAAACCCTGCCTAAATTAACTGTTTCATACCCTTTATATAAGATAGCCCTTTTACTGTGGTCAGGGTCACACGATTTCCAGGAAACAGGCAATAGGCTTTAAAAAAAAAAAAAAAAAAAATACATTTACCGCCCAAATTTAAGTCTTCTCCATTGTTAATGGGGAACCTGTATTGGGAGAAATATGTAGCCCCCACCCATTTTTGACCTCCCTCTGAAATTTCCAGTTTCCTGGCTACTACCAACTTCAATAGTTTGACTCGCTGCCCTGGAACAAGCATGTAGATCAAAAATCCACAGCTTCTATTTGGAAAACGCGTTCCAGATCAGTGACTTCAAAAAACGGTACCAAAGCCATTGGATTAGCCTGACAGCCATGGAACTATTGTTTTCCTAAAGGTAAGGTCAGCAGTGGTCAGCTACATACTTTTCCACTACTATAGTTCTCTGCTCTGAGATTTCTACATTCAATCACAAATTTTCCATCTGCTGTTCTACTCAGTAATAGCAAACAGAAAAATGTAAAAGTATGTAAAGTTATGACTTTTGTGTATTACAGGTAAGGATTAAAACTGCTGTAACCTTTTAATGCCATCTTTGTAAATTTACACTCTCTGCTTGTCCTGGCAACCATTGTAACAGTGAGGTGATGGGAAATCCAGAACACCAGACCAAGATGGAGAGGGTAAAGTTGGCTATACACGAATAGTAAAATTAGTACGAAAACTCTCAGTACATTTGATGACTTGAATGTCCTTCAAAAGTAATTCAAAACTTCGTTAGCCAACTTTAAATTTTGAAACTAATTGACTTTACCGAAGAAACCACAAACTTCTTGAAAAAAAGAAAAAAAAGAAAAAAAAAAAAAGGGAAAAAAAAGTCTACCCTTGGATGAAGTCCTAAGGACGTAACGCGTAAGGTGGAGCCACAAGCGTGAGATCATCACACTACAAGCATTCCCAGGAGTTTGAGGAAGCAGGATCGATCTGTATTAGCCAGAGAGAGCACGATATATGGGAATTTGATTATGCAATTCATCTGCCTGTGTGAATGTTATCTTTTATTCTAATAAACCTGTGTTTAATGGAAAGCACAATGCTGTGCCTGTTATATGGAGCTGTGCTGGAAATGTTGCTAAGCTTGTGGAGGAGAGGGAGTAATAATGGTTTGCACTGGAGATGAAATTAAGACACAAAGGACTGATTGAGCCCCGGTTCACACTGATGCGGTCCGGAATTTGCAATGTTTTCAGTGCGAATTCCACACCGCATCAGAATCGCACCCCGTTCATGCTAACCGCTGCGGGTGTGTATGTTAAGTTAACAACATCCCGAAAGTGGTCTGCAAAACACGGTGCGATGTGCAGAATCGGATCACATGGGTGTGAATACCCATGCGATCCGATCCTAGTGCTGACCAAAAAAAGTGTCCTGCATGTTTTTGGCGAGGGTGTGGTGCAATTAGAGACATACATAATGTATGGCTCCAATCGCACCGCACACAAATCGCATGTGATTTGCACAGGAATGCGGTGCAGTTTCTCAGCGAATCACATGCGATTTACCGCACTGAATTAGTGTGAACCCAGGCTGATACGTTATACATGTCTTTTGAACAACATTGATTGATTGTACTTCATTTATTAAGCATACATCGTAATCTATTATACATGGGTGTTCTAGCATTATTTATGTATATATGTGATCACCTTCGACAATAATATATTATTTGTTCACATATTTATCTCTTTATGTCCTGTAGAGGGTTGTACTTCATTTGTTTGGATGTAGGATTGTGAATTTAGGGGCACTTCACTTTAAAGTTACAGTTAGAAATTCATTCCAGAAAAAATTTCCATCCTGCTCCTTCAAATTTTGTTATCACTGGGGTCAAAAACGAACAGTTTGACCCCCAACAATTTGAAATCCTTCATTTTAATAATGTTCTATTTGATGTTCTAGCAAAAATTCTGCTAATGTATAGCCAGCTTACATCTTGCACTGGGGACACCTGTTCCAGTGACAACTGGAAATTCCTCTCACCTTGTAGAGGTTTGGGGCTGGTTGAAACCAGACATGCAATAATGCATTGGGCAGCGTTCAGCCATTGCACAATATCGAGGGAAATAAAACTGTCCTCGATAATTGTTGCTCAAACAAACAAAAAAAACACAATGTTGATTGTACACCTAAATCAGCAATCATAAAGGAAGCAATGTGAGAGATAAGCACACAACTCACCACAAGACAACAAAACATGCACTCACACTGCAAGGAAACATTATAAAATTCATGGGAAACGTGCAAAACCGCGTTAAAATAATGCGTCTCAGTACAGATGTCGCAATGTCTGTGCTGTGGTGTGAACTGGCCCTTATGCCGGCCAAACATGGGTCGAGATTTGACCGATTTTTCGTCCGAAAATCAGACCCAAGAATAAATCGGCTGATTTTCGCTCTGTTAGTGGGTCAATAGCACCGGTCGATATTCGTGGTTCCTCCCCTTTTCGGTGATCGGGCATGTTGGAAAATTCATGAAAAACGATCAACTTTCGACTCAATGATGGTCGAATCGTACTATCGTTTTTCCGAAAATATGCGCATGAGCCGTGACCAGGAAGGAACAGAAGTTTCACCGGTTATATGGGGGGAACTTTATGACTTGGTCAGGCGATTTTCAAAATTATTGATGGCACCATCGGATTACCGAGTGAACGATGTAGACGGACGAAAAATCATTTAGAATTCGACCCATGTATGGCCTGCATTACTCGCACTTCCTGTTGAGTCTGCAAACAGGAAGGGAGTGTCCTGTCAGAGAGTTTGAAGAATGAATCAAGCCAGCAATATTATTTAATCACTTCCCGTCCGGCCCATGTAGATAAACGGCCAGATGGGAGCGCTGCTGAAGCAGGTTGACGTTTCTAAACGTCCTCCTGCTTCCACTGCCTGTGCACGCTCCCTGGGAGTGCGCAGCACTGCGATTGGTGAACACAGATCGCTGTACGGGACCTCAGTGTGAGGTCCTGATTCATGTGATCACTGATTGGCCAATGAGTGATCACATGAACAGTAGCAAACAAGATGTCACTGACATCATTGCTTACTACTTGTGAAATCTGTGAATGATCACAGCTCATCACATGGTACAAGGCTATTCACAACAGCCTTGTACCATGTGACAAGCTGTGACCAATCATAGCTCGCACAGTATTTCTCAATGGCTGCAAGAATGCAGCCAGAGCGGAGAGATTACTACTTTTACAGCCTTTATGGGTGTAAAAGCAATCAAGTGTTAAAAAAAAAAAAAAAAAAAAAAATCTTCATTACCCCCCACAAGTAGTACAGTGTCAATAGAGTGACAGTATGTTAAAAAAATTACATTAAAAAAGAAAATAAAATGTAAAACCTTTTTGAAAAATTATAATTTTTGGTTAAAAACAAATTTGGGTTATTTTTTTTTTTTTATAAAAAAAATAGCTGAATACATATTGGCCAATATTTATGAAGAAGGATTATTTATTTGCACAATTTTATAAGAAAAACACTTTTTTTCAACATTTTTGGACTTTTTCATTTATATAGCAAAAAAAAATCCCAGTGATGAATAAATACCATCAAAATAAAGTTTTATTGGTATAAAAAAAATGCTAAAAAATTCATATGGGTACAGTGTTGCATGACCGCGCCATTATCATTCAAAGTGTGATAACACTGAAAGCTGAAAATTGGCCTGGACAGGAAGGGAGTGAAAGTGTCCGGACTTGAAGTGGTTAAATAATATACAACAGTACCTCCAGCATAAAAAAAATATAACCACACTGACTTTAATTTCCTGAATCCGTTACTCTACGTAGAGATTATTAAGCACAATAAAAATGTATTAAAAGTATGAACTACGGATTGATAAAATAAATAAAAATGTACTGATCAATTCACTAACAATCATCTGATTTATCAGCCAACATAGACACATTGAAAATGATGTCATGGACTAGACCAGTGGTGGGCAACCTTTTTTTTCAACTGAGCCAAATCTCGCCAAAACCACGATTGAAATTTATTTTGAGAGCCACATTTTTAAAACTGAAAATACATAGGATGGTACACTGTTTTTAGTTTCAATAAGTTTTTATAGTAATTCATCCCCCATAGTAATTCATCCCCCATATAGTAATTCATCCCCCATATAGTAATTCATCCCCCCCATAGTAATTCATCCCCCCCATAGTAATTCATCCCCCATATAGTAATTCATCCCCCATATAGTAATTCATCCCCCATATAGTAATTCATCCCCCATAGTAATTCATCCCCCATATAGTAATTCATCCCCCATATAGTAATTCATCCCCCATATAGTAATTCATCCCCCATATAGTAATTCATCCCCCATATAGTAATTCATCCCCCATATAGTAATTCATCCCCCATATAGTAATTCATCCCCCATATAGTAATTCATCCCCCATAGTAATTCATCCCCCATAGTAATTCATCCCCCATATAGTAATTCATCCCCCCTATAGTAATTCATCCCCCATATAGTAGTAGTAAGTAGCAAGTAGCAAGCCAAGTCCCCCCTGTGTCAATTCACTTCACTGTCAATTCACTTACCTTTGCTCCGCGCGTTCCTCTCGCCGTGTTCCCGCGCCGTTCCGGTCTTCAGGGTGGACTGTGAGAGAAGCCTAGCTCCTCTCAAGTTCGTCATGCTGCCCCGCCTACACACATCCTGACAGCCAATCACTGGCTATCAGGATGTGAGTGGCAGCGAGACTGGCCAATCATTGCATTTGAGCGCGCTGCCCTGGCTGTTTTTTTTTTGGTTCACGCTGCAGAGTCCCTGCCGCCCGAGAGGAGGGAGGGGAGCGGGCGCCCGGCACACAAGAGCCGCATTAAAGCGTGTAAAGAGCCGCATGTGGCTCGCGAGCCGCGGCTTGCCGACCACTGGACTAGAGCAATAACTGTGATTACGTATTTAGACCTAGGAACCGAAGATGAATTGAATTATTTCTCATTCAGTAAGTATCTCCTCCTGTCACAGCGTACAAACAATTGGACTAGACTAGCAGACAACAAGTTCCGCACTATCAGACCTTCCCCTCCGATTCTTCTGCAGCAAGATGAGAGTGGTCAGCTCTATGCTACAGGCTGTACTACCAAGATTGGCTAATTGAAGAGGATACCAAGGAATAGAATACAATGCAAACAATCACACAAATAGTAAAATACACAGTTGGTTGACCACTTTAAACCAAAAAAAAAGCCAGAAAAGGTTTTGTCTTCCAGTTATCAGTTTTGACAGTAATCACCTGCACTTAGGACACACCAATCAATAGCGCACACTCAATGTTAATCAATAATGGGCTGCTGCTCCTATAAGGCTTGCTTTACACTGGAAGCGATTTAAAATTGTGCGCTTTGTTTGCGATTTCACTGCGTTTTCTGAAGACTTGTTTGCAACTTGTGAAGATTTCCCTAATACTTCTTGCGTTTTCCATTGCGTTTTGAGGTGTGATTTCTATTGTATTCTATGTATGTGAAATCGCAACAAACTGCAGAAAAAGGTATACAAGAACTACTTTTGAAATCGCACTGCAGCAAATCGCGTATATTAAGACACTCACATTCATTAGATACGATTTCAGGTACGATTTCAATTCCCAAATCACGGCGGTGAGAACCAGGGCTAAGCTCTCAGTCACATGCGATTTGGCATTACAAGCTACTTACAAATCGTATGCCAAGTCACACCCCATTGTCCGCTATTAGAGCGGTCATATCGGTGCGGTTCTGACTTGGTCGGAGCTGCACCGATTTCTAAAGTAGTGTACGCACTATTTTTTTTGCGATTTGCATAGACATCTGTGTCAGATGTCTTGCAAATTGCAAGGAAATCAGCAGGCCACCCGATTTTGAAATCATGCGACTTCCCTGTAATTCGCATGATTCCAAATTCGGCTTTGATGTAACCGGGGGGGGGGTTTAAAGCTACAACCTTAACATAAAAACACAAAACAGAAGCGCTGCCTCAGTGTTTGTTAAATCCAACAAAATTTGTACTTCCTAGATTGTAAGCTCGAAAGGGCAGGGCCCTCGAACCCCTCGTGTATCGCATTGTATTGTTACTGTACTGTCGCATGTTCTGTCCCCCTTTGTAATGTACAGCGCGGAGCGAACTGTTGGCGCTTTATAAATACTGTATAATAATAATAACACTTAAAACAAAGAATACATAACTTTATTACCCTTCCAGCTCCTCCCATCCCCACTGTCTAGATGTCTCTCTCCGCCTCTGTCCTCCTCCAGTGGTAGCATCACTCCTGCACAAGAGGAGCTGACCAAGGAGGGGAAGGCATTATCACTGGTTGGAACCAGCCAGGCCGCCTTCCTTAACTAGCTGGCATCCTTAACCCATGAATAGCCGGTGAAGGTGCCAGCCCCCGACAGCATCCTGAACAGTCAGTTATTCACAAATGCATTGTAATGCGATGTATTTAAAACACTATGCATTCTTTAAAAATGCACAGTGCATGTTAGAAGCCCTGTAGCGTGCTGACGAAATAAAAAAAGAAAAAAAATACAAATAAAAATGTTGCTATTTAAAGGCGAACTTCACCTTTTGTACCATATTTAAAGGTGTAACATGGTAGAAATAAGACCCTCCACCCCAAAATCAAGAATACAAGTGCAGTGATTACCACATTAAAAGCCCATTGACACTGCATCTACAATCCACCGATTGTGGATGTATTGCTTTGCTGGCAGATTTGGAAAAAATGATAAATGCACATTTAATTTTCTGCAGATATGTGCATTTATTTGTTTAAAAAGGTGATCTTCACCTTTAGCCCCTTATTGACCATTACGTACCCTACTCAGCCCTTATTAACTCTCCCCTAAACCAATTAATTTTGGAAAGAATTTTCTTCTGTTTTTTTTCCCCCCCATTTCCCTGTCATTATGTAAAGTGTTCTTAAGTTAAATTTTTAGTCATTAGTTAATTTTTTTGGGCCAAAAAAAAAATAAATAAATTAAAGCCTTCAATTAATCCAGAATCCTCTTTTTAAGCAGGACAAACTACAGAATACAATTTGTACTTTCTATCTAGTGACTTTTTTTTTTTTTTTTAGACTGACCAAAAAAAATTTTTTTTTTTTTTTTTTGTATTTGTCTATGAACTGAATAAAAATCATTTTTACAAGGCATTGTCATAAAAAGAAAGCCTTGTGTGTCCTAAAAAAATTATATATGTATTACTTTATTATTAACATTATAACTGAATGAAGAGGTCCATGGCAGAAACATAAAAATGGGTCTGGTCTTTAGGGGGTGTACAAGTGCGAGAGCTGAAGTGGTTAAACAAAAAAAACAAAAAAAAAAAAAAAACACAGAATCTGGCCCCTACACAACAGGATCCCACTTTACACATAACAGATAATCATTGATGGCTTTGGACACCCTCCTGTGTCCTCAGCAGAACACCATTTATAGGTCATGTAAAGGAAGGGGGAATAAAAGAGAGTTATCGTTACAAAAACAAATAAAACTGATCATTTAGACACCAGATAAATATAACAGGTTTTGCAAAGACAGTATAATACACATTGATATATGCTGTAAAAGTTGGCGTAGCTTGGCATCAAAAGCTCTAAAGTCTTCAATAGGCGCTAAAATGAACAAACAGCACTGTCTTAGCATATTCATTAAATGCATCAAGAATATTTAATGGCTCTGTTGAATATTAACCTGTAGTAACACATCAGATTCTTGTGCCCCTAAACTGGAGGAGGACTGTTGCTTTTGGTTACTGCAGTTTGAGCTGGTTTATTAAATAAAACATTTGGGGTTCCAGAATACAGACCCACCAACATTTGGTGTTCCTGTCCTGTCTTTGCAAAAGACTAGTTAAGTATTCTGGCAACCCCACTACAAGTTTTCCTGGGACTGGAGAGAAAAATGTGTCATAGGGGGGTGGCTGAACGCAAAAAAAAAAAAAATGGCAGCTGCAGAGTGAACAGCGATAACTCATCATGAACGGTTGAGGAGTTCTACTGCTGGAGTAAACGTTTCTTTTATTCATTTGCTCAGCACTGGAAAATGTGGCCACTATGAAATGGTTCCAGCACATTCATGGCTTTGCATTAGAAAACGGCATGCACATCTGTGCGTTTTTATAATGGAAGCACAAGTATTCCTTCACAGTAATGGAGATTTTCATACATATTGATGCGCCTTTTCCCAATGTCTGGATACATCAAGAACACCCATGAAAAGTACAAACGCATGATTTGTGTGTTACCATTAGCTTAGACAGAATTGAAAATGTTTATGATGGAAAGTCCAGGAATTGCGTTTTGTATGTGACAAAAGTGACGTACTGAAGACTGAAAATGTATGAGCAGGACCTATATCAGCAACATTTAACTCTTCAACGTCCCCAGGCTAACATCAAATAGGTCTGCAAAAACAACAAAGGCGGCACCTGGAGCAAGATCATCTTCAAAGGCCCACTCTTGGCACTAAAAAAGAAAAAAAAAAAAAAAAGAAAAAAAAAACTTTTGCAGTTGGGCCTCTCAGCACTAGAAGGGTTAAGTTTTGGTGTACAGCATTGGCCTCCAAACTGCGGCCTGGGGACAGATATGGCCCTTTGTTTGCTTTTATCCAGCCGTTGAGGCATCCCCCCCCCCACTGTCAGCAACAGTGGGGCACAGTTCCTGCCACGGACACCAACGATGGGGCACTATCCCTCCCATGGACACCAACGATGGGGCACTATCCCTCCCATGGACACCAACGATGGGGCACTATCCCTCCCATCGATACCAACGATGGGGCACTATCCCTCCCATCGATACCAACGATGGGGCACTATCCCTCCCATCGATACCAACGATGGGGCACTATCCCTCCCATCGATACCAACGATGGGGCACTATCCCTCCCATCGATACCAACGATGGGGCACTATCCCTCCCATCGATACCAACGATGGGGCACTATCCCTCCCATCGATACCAACGATGGGGCACTATCCCTCCCATCGATACCAACGATGGGGCACTATTTCTCCCATAGATACCAACGATGGGGCACGATTTCTCCCATTGATACCAATGATGGGGCACTATTTCTCCCATTGATACCAATGATGGGGCACTAGTTCTCCCATTGACACAAATTATATGGCACTAGTCTTCCCACTGACACCAATGATGTGACACTATTACTCCCACTGACACCAAAAATGAGACACTATTCCTCCCATTGACACCAACAAGGGACACTATTACTCCCCCTAATACCATCAATGGGGCATTGTTTACTGACACCAGGATATTTTCTACTCCCATTGGCCACAGTCTGGCCCCCCTAAAGTTTGGAGGATGGTAATCTGGCCCTTTGTTTAGAAAGTTTGGAGACCCCTGGTGTAGAGGAACAAGAAGTAATATCCTCCTATTTACTCCAACCGGCTTCCTCCATATCATACAACCATTCCCTGAAGCCTCCCATTTAGGTGCATGAGTCGGCAGTCACCCTGACATCCCATACGATGCAGGACCAACAGTCCTGCATTGTACACGAGGATGGTGAGTGCCCAACCACGATCTGGGAGTTGGAGAGTAGAGGTGAGTGCTGGAAGCCTGCTGGAGTAAGAAATAAGTCAGGATTTACAATTTAGACTACTATCCTTAGTCCGAGTAATGCATATGGAAGGGGGGGGGGGGGGGTCAGTGCCAGGTTAACTTTTTCCTATTCCCAGACTTCAGCTTTGAGTTTTATGGGGACCAAATATCTAGCAACTTGTGACTGATCTAAGTATGATCGCAAACCAGAGATTCCTCAATGTAAATACTGAGCAGAGTAACACACACAATACTGATCCGCACTTTGTGATCACCTGACAATATTAATCATACATACAATCTATTTTAAATGTAATTGTATTCTGATCTGACACATATTTGATTGTTCAGAAGCAATTTGGCCGTTTGGCTTGAAACTGATCAAGAGTTTGCTGAATCCACCAAATGGATTTCTCTACATTTGCAATTTTTATTCCATTCGATCTGCTTGGTCACAACGAATGATCGACTGATTCTATTGATACACTGTTTGAACGGTTTATAGCTGCCTTAAGACATTAGGGTTGTTCTGATTTCAGCTGATATTTGCTGGATTGGCTGACATTTGGACCCGTGGGTGGCCCCAGTGGGCAACCCTCCACTTGGCAGAACTTGATCTTTTGATTGACTTTAAATAAAGGATTTGGAGTGGAAAATTTTTGGGCAAACAGTGGCTTCATCCAATCAGACACTGGCACTGTCTGGGTCTTCAGCTGCCGCTAAATACAATAGCTGTCAGTGGGGATTCCTCTATTCTCACTTCGGATGGATAGAGGAGTCAATCAATTTCTTTCATTCAGCCCAAGAGAGAAATCTACACGTGTACGGCCAGCTATAATCCATCATGTGCAAAGCAAAGAATACACCACACTAAGCAACAACTGGAATTCATTGCCCAAACTGCTCTACTTCTTAGAATCATCTTTATTTCCAGCTCTCGTTCCATTTATTTCTGCATCTCCCATCTATGGGATCAATCCCAATCTCAATGCAATCTATATCCCACACACCTTTATTTCCAGCTCTCATTCTATTTATTTCTGCATCTCCCAGTCTATGGCATCAATCCCAATCTTGATGCAATCTATAACACACACACACACACACACCTTTATTTCCTGCTCTCATTCCATTTATTTCTGCATCTCCCCATCTATGGTATCAATCCCAATCTTGATGCAATCTATAACACACACCTTTATTTGCAGCTCTCATGTCTATGGTATCAATCCCAATGCAATCTATATCCCACACACCTTTATTTCCATCTCTCATTCTATTTATTTCTGCATCTCCCATCTCCCAGTCTATGGTATCAATCCCAATCTCTATGCAATCTATATCCCACACACCTTTATTTCCAGCTCTCATTCCATTTATTTCTGCATCTCCCAGTCTATGGTATCAATCCCAATCTTGATGCAATCTATAACACACACACACACCTTTATTTCCAGCTCTCATTCTATTTCTGCATCTCCCCGTTTATGGTATCAATCCCAATCTCAATGCAATCTATATCTCACACACCTTTATTTCCAGCTCTCATTCTATTTCTGCATCTCCCCATCTATGGTATCAATCCCAATCTTGATGCAATCTATAACCCACACACACCTACCTACAGTGTAAACCAGTTGATTCAATCTCTGCTGTTCTCATCCACCCCTCTCACCTAAACAGACCGAGATTATAATTCGCAGTTGAGAATCGAGTTGCATCAACGGTTAACTTTAAATCAAAAGAACAGCGACGTTCCAGCAGAGGACACAATAAAAAGCTTCTATATACAAACAGAACCTGTGCAGTGGACTGGAAGGAGAGGTTATGATTCAATATGATGCAATAAAAAGCTTGTAGTAATAATTTTTTTTCCTTCCAATGGTTGTACTCGATGGTCTTTTTTCAACCTATATAACTAAATGTCATTTTGGCAGTCGCACAAAAAAAAAAAAAAAAAAATTACTTACAAAATGAGTACGCAATCAGCCTAGATATACGATTTCCAAGTGATCATAATAAAAAATACATCGGTGGAACTTTCGCCTAGTTTGCACAGATTCGGAGACCTGCGCCTCCCAATGCAGAGATACAAGTAATGATCAGCAAAGCAGAAGTACCTTCAGTGCGAGGAATGGCGAGGAATGGCAGGAGGGGTCATCAGCCTGCTTGGCTCAGCATAATCCCATCGGGCATTTCCTTGGCACGGTCACATCGATGAGAGTCCCTCCAAGGCTGCACTCTGTGCACTGAATGACAAGAACACGCTGGATCCCAGGACTGGGCATGGAAAGAGGAGGGGGGCTCCTGTGATCAGAGGCAGCCAATCACAGAGCGGAGAGAAGCCTCCTTTCTTGTCTCCCCCCAGGGGCCATGTGTTTAGTGGTAACAGCTGGAGTGGCAGGACTGGAGCACAAGGTCACAGAGTCAGGATAGAGAGGTGACAAGCCATTGCCTGACTCTTCCTGCTTCCATAGAGCTGCTTTGTGTTCTTTTCTGCCTTTTATGTGAGAGCAGTTCATAATTCTCCCCGGGCTGGGACGGGGACGGCGCTGATCCAGTCCCGGCTCTCTAAACTTACGGCGGCAAGTCTGGCCAAAGTCTGCTATCTATTTACTGAAGAAACGACAGTCATCACAGGTCTTCAACTGAACCTGGCACACAGCTAAATATATGGGAGCCATTTAAACTGCCAAAAGGGTTGGCATTTATGTCCATCCAGTCCTGAGATTTACACAGCTCTGTCAAACAGTACAGCCAGATGGACGACTCCACTAACAGAGACCCTGTCCCCAACTTACAAACTCAGAGAAAAGCATAGAAAAATACTGAATTCTTACTATAATTTCAGAGTTTTCCTTTCCATAATTTTCTTTTCCCTGCAGGAGCAAATTGGATCATGCTTTGCTGGGGTTTTTTTTTTTTGCCTTCCTCTGGATCAACTTTTTTTTTTTCTATGATTGAACTGGATGGACTTTTGTCTTTTTTCAGCCAGACCAACTATGTAACCATGTAACTATGTATAAACTACTTTTTAATTGACTTGCAATGTACCTTTGATCTTGCTAGAAAACATGACTAATGTAATAAGAGTCAACTCCCTCAAACAGACCTCTCCCTCCTTGCATGTCACGCTCCTCTCCTTTTCTGGGAGTTTCTAATTACTGTCTGTGCTGGCCCAGCTCCTCTTCCCCTCACCTCCCAACCTTTTTGTAGCTGCCAGGGGAGGAGTGAAGGGGAATACTATTGAGAGAGTCAATTGAATGACAGCTTTGAGTCTGTTGCCCACTGAAAAGAACAGGCTGCCTTAGTGCAACGAAAGATATGATGCAAGTAAAATGCATCCGAGATGTTTGAACCCAGCCTTAGACATGTTCCCAGAACAAGTGTCCCCATTAGGCGATTTACCCTCACCTCCTGATCTGGAGGCAATGAACATTTAAGATTCCCCAGTAGTAATTGGGGGAATCCCCCAGAAGGGGCATAGACAGAAAAATTAAAGGGGGTCTAACCTTTCTAGGTGGAGTGAAACTGGCGCGTGCGTGCGTGTTGTACAAGGAAGGTATAGGAAGAGGATAGGCTTCAAATGCCTTTGCAAACCCAGATGTTACCTTGTAAAAAGCCAGAGCAGATGTGGGAGAGACAAAGCAGGCCCCGCCCACTACAGGCCACCTTCAGAAAACTACTGGAGGGGATGGAGAGAAATCCAGTCTTTATTACAGGAAGCCAAGGTGTCACACCAGATTACTGCACAAATCTGGAAATATACAATGCGCACCGAAGATTCAATGAAGGAAACACAGGACTCCTGTATTTAGATAATATTTCTTTATCCCGGGGTTCAGCCAGAAAGTGATTGTAAGCCCTCACAATTGTCAAACAACACATTCAGTTTAAAATAGAAATGAAAAGCAAAACATGTGTACCGATATAACACACATAAATCACCTTTTCCCTTTTTTTTTTTTTTTTTAGAAGTGATCACATGATCTCGGTTCCCAGCTGCATAAGAGCTGGGAGAGGAGAAACAGCAGTATACTAATCTTCCCAGTGAAAGGCTGTGCAGGGGAGGTGTGTCAGGACAAGTCTGATCATTGGAGGAGAGCAGGCTGAGTTCCATGCACAGCTGGAGAACTGACCACGCTGTGCTCTCCTGACTAGTATTTATTTCAGGTACTTATATAGCACTGTCAATTTATGCAGTGCTTTACATATATATATTGTACATTCACATCAATCCCTAACCCTCAAGGGGCGTACAATCTAAGGTCCCTAACTTACATTCATACATTTACATACTAGGGACAATTTAGACAGGATCCAATTAACCTACCAGCGTGTCTTTGGAGTGTGGGAGGAAACTGGAGTACCCGGAGGAAACCCACGCAGGCACAGGGAGAACATGCAAACTCCAGGCAGGTGGTGCCATGGCTGGGATTCGAACCAACGACTCTAGTACTGTCAGGCAGAAGTGCTAACCATTTAGCCACTGTGCTGCCGACTAGTGTGGTCAGTTTTTAATAGGAAAGCAGAGGGACTGGCAGGAACACCAGGGATTTCACACAAAGGAAGCAATACAAAGAGAACAGGAGACTTTGCCATACAAGTACATGGTACAGCAGGCACCTATCAGGAATATGAAATGTTAAGTTTACATCTTCTTTAATAAACTCACACAGTACTGAACCATTCTAAAATCCTCAGAGGTATTCCTAAAATCCATCAGCCTGATCCGGCACCACCCCCCAGCCGGTCTTCATGCTTCTGTGCGGAGAATGTATAATTATTTTTAGCTGATGGCGGTCCTTAGCCCCAGCGGATGGAGTGAAGAGCGCTTGTGAAGCCTTCCACCTGGCAGCCAGTGTCAGATTCCAATTAGTGACAATTAATCCGGAGAGATGCTTAGCACTTCTGTACACAGATCTCCAGGTGGGGGGGCGAGGTTCGCTCTGCAGGGAGTCACCAGTCTGCTGGAGAGGAGCCCGCTGTGCGATCTACGGGTAGAACCCAGAGTTGTATCACCTATGATGGGCAACACGGGGGGGTAAAGCTGGAGAAACGTGAACAGCCATCGTTTTGGGTGGGGGGGTCAGGAGGGGTAAAGCTGGAGAAACGTGAACAGCCATCATTTTGGGTGGGGGGGTCCGGGGGGGTAAAGCTGGAGAAACGTGAACAGCCATCGTTTTGGGTGGGGGGGTCCGGAGGGGTAAAGCTGGAGAAATGTGAACAGCCATCGTTTTGGGTGGGGGGGGGGTCAGAGGGGTAAAGCTGGAGAAACGTGAACAGCCATCGTTTTGGGGGGGGGGGGGTTGGGAGTCAGGAGGGGTAAAGCTGGAGAAACGTGAACAGTCATCGTTGGGGGGGGGGGGGGTTGGGGATCAGGAGGGGTAAAGCTGGAGAAACGTGAACAGCCATCGTTTGGGGGGGGGGGGGGGTTGGCGGTCAGGAGGGGTAAAACTGGAGAAACGTGAACAGCCATCGTTTGGGGGGGGGGGGTTGGGGGTCAGGAGGGGTAAAGCTGGAGAAGCGTGAACAGCCATCGTTTTGGGTGGGGGGTTGGGGGTCAGGAGGGGTAAAGCTGGAGAAACGTGAACAGCCATCGTTTTGGGTGGGGGGGGGGTTGGGGGTCAGGAGGGGTAAAGCTGGAGAAAGGTGAACAGCCATCGTTTTCGGGGGGGGGGGGGGGGGGTCAGGAGGGGTAAAGCTGGAGAAACGTGAACAGCCATCATTTTGGGTGGGGGGTAAAGCTGGAGAAACGTGAACAGCCATCGTTTTGGGTGGGGGGGTCCGGAGGGGTAAAGCTGGGGAAACGTGAACAGCCATCGTTTGGGGGGGGGGGTTGGGGGGGGTCAGGGGGGGTAAAGCTGGAGAAGCGTGAACAGCCATTGTTTGGGGGGGGGGTTGGGAGTCAGGAGGGGTAAAGCTGGAGAAGCGTGAACAGCCATTGTTTGGGGGGGGGGGGGGGGGTTGGGAGTCAGGAGGGGTAAAGCTGGAGAAACGTGAACAGCCATCGTTTTGGGTGGGGGGGGGTTGGGAGTCAGGAGGGGTAAAGCTGGAGAAACGTGAACAGCCATCGTTTTGGGTGGGGGGGTTGGGGGTCAGGAGGGGTAAAGCCGGAGAAACGTGAACAGCCATTGTTTGTGGGGGGGGGGTTGGGGGTCAGGAGGGGTAAAGCTGGAGAAAGGTGAACAGCCATCGTTTTGGGTGGGGGGGGGGGGGGTTGGGGGTCAGGAGGGGTAAAGCTGGAGAAAGGTGAACAGCCATCGTTTTGGGTGGGGGGGGGGGTTGGGGAAGCACAGAGGCCCAGTGAGGACATTTATTTGATAAGCATCACAATAGGAAATGTATAGACAGGAAAGGGGGGAATTCACCTTCACTTCCTTTCCGTTTAAAATCGGTCAGACAGACAGGAAGTGATGTAAATCTCCCCAGTGGAGATACAAACAGCAATAAAAAATTGACAGAGGGTCTAAGGCAGCCCATACATGCTTCAGTGGGTTGAAGAAAAGAAAAAGCCTGGTTTCCCCATCCACACATTCAACATGGATGGGGGAATCCTTCCCACTGAGTTACTATTCTGGAAGAACACATTTATCGATTGGGAAAACACGGGACAGGCTGGTGGGAAGGACATTGATTGGTAGATTGACTTCTGTACCACCAGCCTGCCCAGACATGGATGGAAATCTGGCCAGTCCCTGTAGAACCCACCAAAGTCTGATCCGTACAGAGCTGGCGTAACCTTTCCACACGCCATTCAAAAACTACAAAAAAGTTTGGTCTGGAGTTGGACTTCGATCTAATTGCCTAAATGTCTTCTGATAATCAGATCCTTTGTAGCCCCCCGAGGGGGGGTTCACTTGACTACCCCTACAGTCTCTCCAGCAGAGATCTCAGCGTTTGCGGCGTCCTAGGCGTGAACTACATGAAATAACAATGCGGCTCCCATGCTTTCTTCTACTGACATCTCCAGCCGAGCGACATGTGTCAGAAAACATGGCATTCCTCCCATCCCCGCTATTGTGTCCGGGGTAAATATTGACTCTCCCGGATCACAGGGTGACCGACAAGCACACTATTCACATTCTCACGCCTTCCCCCGACATGCGGGTCTGAGCAAAACAGCTTCCAACCCATCAAATCCAACCTGTCATTGGGAAATACCAGGAACGCCAGGACGGTGAGAGCGCGTCTATTATAGGGGGGGCTGGGTGCATCCTGAGAGGTCAGCCTGGGGGAACAGACAGGTTATGGGGGGGTAAGGGAAGTGGTCCTGTGCAGAGTCAATACATCCAGAATAAGGACAGATACTGAGAATGACACCCAATGTACAGAACAAGAGAAGAAGTTCTACTGTGCAGAGTCCATCCATAGAAAGATACTGAGAATGACACCCAATGTGCAGAACAAGAGACGTGCTACTGTGCAGAGTCCATATATCCAGAATAAGGACAGATACTGAGAATGACACCAAAATGCACAGGACAAGAGAAGTTCTACTGTGCAGAGTACATCCATAGAAAGACAGATACTGAGAATGACACCCAATGTACAGGACAAGAGAAGTTGTACTGTGCAGAGTATATCCATAGAAAGAAAGATATTGGGAATTACACCCAATGTACAGGACAAGAGACGTGCTACTGTGCGGAGTCCATCTATACAAAGACAGATACTGGGAATTACATCCAATGTACAGGACAAGAGACGTGCTACTGTGCGGAGTCCATCTATACAAAGACAGATACTGGGAATGACACCCAATGTACAGGACAAGAGACGTGCTACTGTGCAGAGTCCATCTATACAAAGAGAGATACTGAGAATGACACCCAATGTACAGGACAAGAGACGTGCTACTGTGCAGAGTCCATACATACAAAGACAGATACAGAGACACCCAATGTACAAGACAAGAGATGTGCTACTGTGCGGAGTCCATCCATACAAAAGACGGATACTGAGAATTATACCCAATGTACATGACAAGAGACGTGCTACTGTGCAGAGTCCATCCATACAAAGACAGATACTGGGAATGACACCCAATGTACAGGACAAGAGACGTGCTACTGTGCAGAGTCCATCCATACAAAGACAGATACTGAGAATGCACAGTAGAACGTCTCTTGTCCTGTACATTTTAGTGTCATTCTCAATATCTGTCTTTGTATGGATTGCACACAAATCACACGATCTTAAATCACAGCAGTGTGACCGGTGATTAAGTGCCTGGTCAAACCTGTGCAATTTCAGGTGCGATTTACGAATTGAAATTGCATCTAATGAATGTGGATGTCAGTGTCTAACATGCAAATTGCTGCAGCGCAATGTCTAAAGGAGTTCTTGCATTACTTTTTCCTGCAATTTTGTTGCGATTTCACGTACATGGAATATAATAGAAATCGCACTGCAAATTGCAAGAAATCTTTGAAAATCTTCACAAGTAACAATAAATTCTTCAGAAACCACAGGTGCTGCAAAGGCACACAAATCACAGCAGTGTGACCGGTGATTAAGAATTACATCCAGCATACAGGGCAAAAGTTCTATGATGTAACATCTACACATACTAGAAGCAGATACTGAGAATTACATCCAGTATACAGGATAAAAGAAATGCTACTGTGCCATGTATACATACATATATCAAATAAGGACAGATACTGAGAATTACACCCAGCATACAGGACGAGAGAAATGGTACTGTGCAGAGTCCATCCATACAGAAGAACAGATACTGAGAATTACACCCAGCATACAGGACTAGAGAAATGGTACTGTGCAGAGTCCATCCATACAGGAGAAGAACAGATACTGAGAATTACACCCAGCATACAGGACGAGAGAAATGGTACTGTGCAGAGTCCATCCATACAGGAGAACAGATACTGAGAATTACACCGAGCATACAGGACTAGAGAAATGGTACTGTGCAGAGTCCATCCACACAGGAGAAGAACAAATACTGAGAATTACACCCAGCATACAGGACGAGAGAAATGGTACTGTGCAGAGTCCATCCATACAGAAGAACA